>NW_021217391.1:0-1099 GCF_002162155.2 Triticum dicoccoides
CATGTAAACGCACCCCGGGAATCGTCAATCGTGGAAATCGCTCTGGGCCCCCTAAAGGCTGAGTAATAGTGCATGAAACGAACAAGAATAGGCCCAAATTGTGAGTGTTGATGACCGACATGTAAACGTGCCCTGGGGTTCGTCAATCGTGGAAACACTTCGGGGCCCCAAAACTGAGTAATAGTCCAAGAAACATGCCAGAATCGGCCCAAACTGCGAGTCTTGACGACCAACATATAAGCACACCTTGGGGTTCGACAACCATGGAAATCGCTTTGGGACCCCAAAATTGTGAGTAATACTCCATGAAAGAGCCCATAATCGGACAAACTTAGGATTATTGATGAACGATACATAAACGTACGACGGGGTTCGTCAATCATGGAAATCACTCAGGGACCCCAAATCAATGAGTAATAGTCCATGAAATGGGCCAGAAACGGCCCAAACTACGAGTCTAGACGACCAACACATAAGCACACCTTGAGGTTCGACAACCATGGAAATCGCTTTGGGACCCCAAAATGGTGAGTGATAGTCCAAGAAACGGCCAAAATCAGCCAAAACTACGATTGTTGATGACCGACACGTAAACGCACCCGGGAATTCGTGAATCATGGAAAACATTCATGGACACCAAATCAATGAGTGATAGTCCACGAAACGGGCCAGAATCAGCCAAAACTGTGAGTGTGTATGACCGACACCTAAACAGGCCCCGGTGTTCGTCAATCGTGGAAATCACTACGGACCCCCAAAATAGTGAGTAATAGTCCGAGAAACGGGCCAGAATCGGCCAAAGCTGCGAGTGTTGATGACCGACATGTAAGCGCACCCCGGGGTTCAAAAACAATGGAGATTTTTCGGGACCCCAAAACGGTGAGTAATAGTCCACGAAACGGGTCAGAATTTTCCAAAATTATGTGTGTTAACAACGGACACGTAAACGCACCCCAGGGATCGTCAATTGTGGAAATCGTTCTGGGCCCCAAAACGGTGAGTAATAGTGCATGAAACGGACCAGAATCAGCCAAAATTGTGAGTATTGATGACCTACACGTAAACGCACCCCAGTGTTCGTGAATCATGAAAATCAGTT
>NW_021217392.1:0-1554 GCF_002162155.2 Triticum dicoccoides
GGCGAACTAGTTCGAGGTCTTACATGGGTGGTAGATCCTCATTGGCGGCAAGCGCGCAACGACTCGGATAAGTACGTGCGTACGTGTGTGTCTATTACTTGGGAGAGCTGATCACCGGCCCAGGGCATCGTCCATGCACGGCCCGGTCGGCCGGCATGCGCCACGTGCTGAGCTAGCGTCGACTCCGATGAAATCGTGGGGGGTGCGAAGCGCTTTGTGTGTGTGCATGTTCGTTACTCCATCGCTCTACAAATAGTTGGTTCTCTTCATGAAGGAGAGAAAAGATCATCTGAGGAACCGGTTTAATAACTGGGCATCTAGCCTCGACGTATTATAGGAACAGAATTGCACTCCAAATATGACTCGATAAATAAAGAATTATTACGTTGTGGCTCCTCGTTAGTAGGAGTCATACACAGCAACAAACAGTCACAATTAACAGAACTAAGGCACAGTCGGGCAACATAGACCCCAATTAATAGAACGAAGGCCCAGTTGGGTAATTAAGACGTATGGAGAATTATGAAAACTTTCGTCTTTTATTATTAGGTAAAGAAGATTTCGTCTTTTATTATTAGGTAAAAATACACATCATATATACTATATATACCTAGTTCTTTGCCAGAAATAATGAGTATTCAACTGAATACCCTTGAATTGAGTTGGGCCTGCCCTTGCTTCCTCAGACTCAATTTTTTGGTTAATTTCTGTCATTTTATTCCAAAATTCAGAATTTGATTTTGCTATTTTTTCCGCAATTTTACCGTATTTTTTTCAATAGCCGAATTTCGGCCATCTCATTGAGAGGCAAAAAAAAAAACACAAACTGAAAACCAAAATGCTGGTATTAGGTTATCACTTCAGACCAGGTGTTCCCTTCCTAACATCTACTATTCTCAGGCTTCCCCTTTCTTTTTTCCTTTGTGCTGATTGACTTACCTAACGGCTGGTGCCTGAGGTGTTGAACCTTCAGTGACTCTACACTCTAAGTATGGAGAGAACACACTTGTACAACGAACATATACAAAAAGACCTTGCATTTGCGATTTCATTTGCTGGCATTCATGCATGAGCGGGTTTGTTGAATGACTCATGAAGCATGGGGAGGATGTGCTCGATCGGATGGTGGTGCTTTGTATAGATTTGGTCATGATGCAGTCCGTAGTTGTTGAAAAGATTCATCTCAAATCAATTTGACATTATGTTTTCTGCACAGAAATGATCTTTCATAGTTAATGGCCATCTCTGGTGCATGTCATACACAACAGGTGGGAGAGGGCATCCCCTTGGTACAAGCCTCTTTTAATATTAATCCAGCAGCCCAGGCTGACACAAGTTTTTTCTACAGATTTTGGCAGCAATGTAATCCACATCACCCATCTCAGATCCTTGGGACTGCGAAACAATGCATCTCTTATCAAAGATTTCACTGAAATGTGAAATCATGTTTCAAAACCATAGTTTGTTTGTGCTTTATCCGAGAAAAACCATGGGTTGTTTCTCCTCAACCTAAATGCTTGTACCGAATGAGAATCATACAACAAATTGCCAGCA
>NW_021217393.1:0-828 GCF_002162155.2 Triticum dicoccoides
AAAAATTACTCAAAAATAAATAGAAGAAAATAAATAATGCAGAAAAGAAAAAAAATTATATAAAGCAAAAAATATTCACAAAGAAACTAAATACAGCAAAAAAACTACTTAGAAATAAATAGAAGAAAAAAATAAAGCAGAAAAGAAAAAACTATATAAAAAAATTACTCAAAAATAAATAGAAGAAAATAAATAATGCAGAAAAGAAAAAAATTATATAAAGCAAAAAAATTCACAAAGAAACTAAATACAGCAAAAAACTACTCAGAAATAAATAGAAGAAAAAAATAAAGCAAAAAAAATACAAAAAATGTTGGGGCGCTGTCCGGTGGGCCTGCCAGACCTATGGTGTGCAAATACAGGCCCAAAAGGGCCAGCAGGCTCACAGGGCAGCGCGCCCTAGTTAGGCCCAGAAGCCTGCTATATAAAGGAGTTCGATAGGGCAGCCGGGACTGGGTTTATAAACCAGTGCGGCTGCCCTTCGCTCGGCGAGGTGGGACTAAAAGTAGCGCACTACGGGTGGCAGCGCACGACCATTAGTACCGGTTGATGGCTCCAACCGGTACTAGTGCATTGCCCTTTAGTACCGGTTGGAGCCACCAACCGGTACTAAAGGCCCTCGTTTCCCGCCCCTTGGGCTGGCCAAAATTGGCCTTTAGTACCGGTTGGTGGCTCCAACCGGTACAAAAGGCCCCTCCTATATATATGTCACTTACGAAAAATCAGTTATCGTCGCCACTTCGTTCCACTTCTCGCGCGAGACATCTCGGTCTCCGACGCCGCCGCCGCCGCGCCGCCATGCCGTCGCCCCCGCCGCACGTCGTCGCC
>NW_021217394.1:0-1378 GCF_002162155.2 Triticum dicoccoides
GGAGACAAAGACCCGAACCCGAGAAATAAATATAACTTAGCGCCGGAGACGGCAAGAGTTGGATACAAATATGGAAAGTTACATCTGGGGCGTTACAACACTCCACCACTACGAAAAGATCTCGTCCCGAGATCTAGGACTGAAAGAACTCCGGGTACTCAGAACGGAGGTGATCCTCGCGTTCCCAGGTAGCTTCACGGTCGGAATGGTGAGACCACTTAACTTTGAGAAATTTGATTGACTTGTTGCGAGTCTTGCGTTCAGTCTCTTCAAGAATAGCAACTGGGTGCTCACGATAAGAGAGATCTTCTTGGAGCTCAATGTCCTCGAAGTTGACGGTGCGGTCAGGAGTCTTGAAGCACTTTCGAAGCTGAGAGACATGGAACACATCATGAACATTTGCAAAGTTTGAAGGAAGCTCAAGTTGATAGGCGAGGTCGCCTCTCTTGCTGACAATTTTGAAAGGTCCCACGTATCTAGGGGCAAGCTTCCCTTTGATACCGAAGCGACGAGTACCTTTCATAGGAGAGACGCGGAGGTAAACATGATCTCCGATCTCAAAAACCAGATCACGGTGCTTACTATCATAGTAGCTCTTCTGGCGGGACTGGGCTGCTATGAGGTTATCACGAATGACTTTGCACATTTCTTCTGCTTCTGTGATTAAGTCATTACCCAGCAGCTGACGTTCACCGGTTTCAGACCAGTTGAGAGGGGTACGGCACTTCCTGCCATATAGAATTTCAAAGGGGGCCTTGCCCGAACTTGCTTGAAAGCTGTTGTTGTATGAGAATTCAGCATAAGGAAGACAATCCTCCCACTTCATGCCGAAGGAGATCACACAAGCCCTGAGCATATCTTCAAGAATTTGGTTGACACGCTCGACTTGACCGCTTGTTTGAGGATGGAAAGCTGTGCTGAAGTGGATGTTGGTGCCCATGGCCTTCTGAAAAGAATCCCAAAACTTGGAGGTAAAGATGCTGCCACGGTCTGAAGATATCACTTGAGGAATACCGTGCAGAGAGACAATGCGAGAGGTATAGAGTTCCGCCAATTGAGCTGCAGTGATCGACTCTTTGATAGGCAGAAAGTGAGCCACTTTGGTGAGCTTGTCGATGACGACGAATATAGCATCATTGCCACGCTTGGACTTTGGAAACCCAGTCACGAAGTCCATTTCAATGTGGTCAAACTTCCATTCTGGAATGGCAAGAGGTTGGAGGAGACCTGCTGGCCTTTGGTGTTCTGCCTTCACTCTTCTGCAGACATCACACTCGTTCACGAATTGAGCGATCTCGCGCTTCATTCGAGTCCACCAATAAGTTTGCTTGAGGTCCTGATACATCTTCGTACTACCAGGGTGGATGGAGAGGAGAGA
>NW_021217395.1:0-969 GCF_002162155.2 Triticum dicoccoides
GATCCATTCATGGATCACTCTTGTACCCCTTGACTGACTCATGGCAAGGCACACTTCAGGTGCGGTACACAGCATAGCATACTGAAGAGCCTACGTCTTAAGCATAGGGGACGACCTTCGTCCTTTCTCTCTATTCTGCCGTGGTCGAGCTTTAAGTCTTAACTTCGTACCTTACAACTCAGGCAAGAACTCCTTCTTTGACTGGTCCATCTTGAACACCTTCAAGATCATGTCAAGGTATGTGCTCATTTGAAAGTATTATTAAGCATTTTGATCTATCCTTATAGATCTTGATGCTCAATGTTCAAGTAGCTTAATCCAGGCTTTCCATTGAAAAACACTTTCAAAATAACCTTATATGCTTTCCAGAAATTCTACGTCATTTCTGATCAACAATATGTTAACAACATATACTCATCAGAAATTCTATAGTGCTCCCATTCACTTCTTTGGAAATACAAGTTTCTCATGAACTTTGTATAGACCCAAAATCTTTGATCATCTTATCAAAGCGTGCATTCCAACTCCGAGATGCTCACTCCAGTCCTTAGAAGGATTGCTGGAGCTTTGCATACTTATTAGCATCTTTCGGGATTGACAAAACCTTCCGGTTGTATCACATACAACCTTTCCTCAATAAAATCGTCGAGGAAACAATGTTTTGACATCCTATCTGCAAGATTTCATAAATAATGCAGTAATCGCTAATATAATTCCAACAGACTCTTAGCATCGCTACGAGTGAGAAAATCTCATCGTAGTCAACTCCTTGAACTTGTCGGAAAACATCTTAACGACAAGTCGAGCTTTCTTAATGGTGACATTTACCATCATTGTCCGTCTTCCTTTTGAAATCCATCTGTACTCATTAGCCTTACGACCATCGAGCCGTTCTGCCAAAGTCTACACTTTGTTTTCATACATGGATCCTCTCTCGGATTTTATGGCCTCAAGCCATTTATCGGAATC
>NW_021217396.1:0-982 GCF_002162155.2 Triticum dicoccoides
TCATGTAGAAGATGCAGGACATGATGATGATGCCGGCGGAGCAGACGACGTTGGACCATCGATGGGCTGGGTGCAGGACCCTCATATTCAAGAGCTGCTTCTCAAGCAGACGGATAACGCAAGAGCTGCCGCCCGAGAGAAAGCCAAGATGGATCAACTTGAGTTAGACGCAGTTACTCCGTTGTATGAAGGATGCAGGCCCGAGGATACCCGCCTGAAAGTAACGCTCATGGCTCTGGAGATGAAGGTAAAACACAAAATGACCGACGCATGCTTCGACGAGAACATGTCATTCTGGCACGAACGTCTTCCCAAGGGGAACAAGTGCCCGACCAGTTTGGAGGAGGCAAAGAAAATCGTGTGTCCTCTGGATTTACCGCACGTGAAATACCATGTGTGCATGAACAATTGCATCATTTATCGGGACGAGCACGCGGAGTCTACAATATGTTCGGTGTGCGGTGTCACTCGATACAAGAAGAGGAAGAAAGCTCCTCGAAAAGTGGTGTGGTACTTTCCGATCACTCATCGTCTGCAGCGGTATTTCGCGGATCCTAAGGTAGCAAAGCTCCTGCGTTGGCACGCGGATAGGGAGGAGAAGAAGCGAGAAGATGACGCAAATGATCCGGAGATAGATAAAAAAGACAAGATGCTGAGTCACCCTAAGGATGCGAGCCAGTGGCAAGCATTGAACTTCGAATACCCAGAATTTGGGAACGATCCAAGGAACATCGTGCTGGGCGCGAGCACCGATGGAGTCAATCCGTTTGGCAGCCAGAGAAGCACACATAGCACCTGGCCTGTGTTTGTGTGGATGTACAACCTTCCCCCCTGGTTGTGCATGAAGAGGAAGTACATTCACATGAGTATGCTAATTGAAGGGCCGAAACAACCAGGGAACAACATCAATCTGTATCTGGGGCTGCTGAAAGAGGAGCTTGACACGCTGTGGAAAACGCCAGCCAATACGTGGGACGCCGCA
>NW_021217397.1:0-757 GCF_002162155.2 Triticum dicoccoides
CTTACGTGTCGGTCATCCACACTGGCAGTTTTGGCCTATTCTGGCCCATTTCATGAACTCACTATTTTGGGGTCCTAGAGTGATTTCCTTGATTAACGAACCCTGGGGTGCGTTTACGTGTTGGTCATCAACACTGGCAGTTTTGGCCGATTCTGGCACATTTCGTGGACTATTACTCACTATTTTGGGGTCCCGGAGTGATTTCCACGATTAACGAACCCTGGAGTGCATTTACGTGTCGGTCATCAACACTCGCAGTTTTGGCCGATTCTACCCTGTTTCTTGGATTATTACTCACCGTTTTGGGGTCCCGAAGCGATTTCCATAATTGTTGAACCCCAAGGTCCGCTTATGTGTCGGTCATCAACACTGGCAGTTTCGGCCGATTCTGGCCCGTTTGATGGACTATTAGTCACTGTTTTGGGGTCCCGCAGTGGTTTCCATGGTTAGCGAACGCTGTGGTGTGTTTACGTGTCGGTCATCAACACTCGCAGTTTTGGCCGTTTCTGGCCCGTTTCTTGGATTATTACTCACCTTTTTGGGGCCCCGAAGCGATTTCCATAATTGTTTAACCCCAAGGTCCGCTTACGTGTCGGTCATCAACACTGGCTGTTTTGGCCGATTGCCCGTTTGATGGACTATTAGTCACTGTTTTGGGGTCCCGGAGAGGTTTCCATGGTTAACGAACCCTATGGTACGTTTACGTGTCGGTCATCAACACTCATAATTTTGGCCGATTTTGACCCATTTCTTGGAT
>NW_021217398.1:0-867 GCF_002162155.2 Triticum dicoccoides
GAGCCCCGCCGGCCCATGAGCCGTCGCCCCGCCGCCCAACCCCGCCTCGCCGGAGGTACCGCGCTGGACCCGAGCCGCCGGTTTTTTAAAACCGTTTGGTTTTTTTAGAAACCCTAGTTCATTTTTTAGGTCGGTTCGCCGGTTTTTCTCGGTTCTTCTATTTAGCGGACGTTCGTCCGTACATTCGTTTTAACGAACGGTTTTCGCCCGTTAGTTACAGATAACGAACTCTCATTCGTTAGTCTGTTCGTCAGTTTTCTTTTTATCGGATTGTATCTGCGATTATTTCCGGTCACGATTTCTGATCCGATCTTAGTTTCTGTTTATCTTTTCGCTCGTTAGAAGAAATCAGGCGATTCAAGCGCCCAGATCTTCGTCTCAAGGCCCTCTTTCTGTTTAATCAACTTAAAAAAGATTTTGGTACTGTAAAATTTGACCTTAGTTCAGATTAGTAAATGGATCTTATTTCTTTCGCCGTTTGAGTTTCGTTGCTCCGTTTGATTTGATTCTTTTTGCAAACCGGAGTTCTTAAGTTGAACTTTCTGGTCAACCTATTTTATTTGCGTTTTGCTTGTGTTTCATTGCTTGTTGCTTATGTATGTTATTGTTTGTTTGCGATAGAATTCTTGGAGTGCGAAGCGTGTTACTACGAGTCCCTAGGATCCGCGGATTGTCAGCAAGGCAAGTAACACATTGATCATACTCTTTTCATACCCAGTTTTTATGCATTAGTTCCAATCCTCAAATGTTGCATGATTAGGATGTCATTAACTTGTGGGTTGGGAAGTAGTTGTTGAGGTAGAACCTATTGCCCTGTTACTATCAAACCCTTGGGAGTTACTTCTACGCGTTGCTTATATTGCTATG
>NW_021217399.1:0-1003 GCF_002162155.2 Triticum dicoccoides
CGTGTTGGATACCCTGAGCTAGTTGGATAAGCTAAACAACAACTTGGAGAGTTGGAAGATAGAAGCTTGTCCGATATAGTTCATTATAAGGGATGTCTTGTATGTGTGTTGAAGAAAGTTGATATTTTCATCGACTGAACCTCGTGATCAGTTAATGGACCTATCATTTTATCCAACCTTTGATTGGAGTATGGGCTATCATCCAATCAGACCAGAACCAACGATATTCGTAATGTTGTCTTACTCGTGGTTGATCCCTCGAGTATACACCATTATATCTTTTGGGTCTGACCTATGCTATCACTTGTTCACTTAACTATGGAATTCCTTTTAAAGGGAAACCCGGAAGAATTGTTGTTGAGCCCATTGACAACATCCTTATCTCCTCCATGATTTTGTTGAACATTAAGCTAGTGTTGGAAACTTTTGAAAGCATTTCTTCATGCTAAATCATGAAGTATTTGTTTGATGAAAGGAGTGACTTCCTCTAGTTCATGTGCATTTGATGCAAGTTGCCGCCATGGACTCGAGAAAGTCAATGTTGCTTCCTCTGGAATCATCCCAAGTCAGTCATGCATACGTGCGAAGTATTCTGTGGTCTGGAGACTTGCAACCTTCATTCCATATGTGTTCCGAGCACACCAAGCCACTGATTGAGTTGTTCAAAGATAAAGGAGTCTGTCCAAGGTGAACTCTTTGGACTTCCACGCGTGGAGACTTCGCTATCATCGATGATGGTTCCCCACCTTAACTCGGTAGTGTTTTATTATAAGACTACTATGTGGTCATGCTTGTCCGAGACAGCGTGTTCACATGTTTGTAGCAGAACCAGCTCATGTTTTGGAGCTTACTATCGTAGTTCATTCCCCGAGAATCTCGCAACGTCATCTCGTCGAATTGTGTTGCAAACTTTCATTTTTCTTCCTAGACTCGATGAGTCTGGAATATCCTGACACCAACCAGATCTGAATCTCAGGCAGATATGATGGTTTGGAACATTTCC
>NW_021217400.1:0-947 GCF_002162155.2 Triticum dicoccoides
GCTGGTGGCGTGGCGCTCCGGCCGTGCGCGCGCGCCGGCCACACGCCTGGCCGACTGGCGCCAGGAGGACGACGGCGGTGGTGGGCTGGGCTGGCTTGCTGGGCCGGCCAGCTGGCTGGGCCGCACAGGGAAGTTTTTCCCTTTTTTTTCTGTTTCTGTTTTTATTTAATATATCTGCAACTTTGTTGAATTTAATAAAATACCTAGGCAACTTCAAAAAATCACCAAACTATTCCTGGCCCATAGTTGGATTATTTCCAACATGAAACATTTTAGTTTGGAGATATTTGAGCATTTAAATATTTTATATTATTTTAAATGCCCAAATTCAAATATCTATGATTTAAATCAAAAACCCTAGGATGGCCTAGGAAAATGTGCACCACTTTTGGCAGATGTTCTGAACCAAGGCAAAAATGATGGGCATTTTAGAAGGGCATTTCAGGTTCATTGAAAAATTATTTTAGTAACCCTAGTTGGTTTCAGAGGGGACTGGGGGGTTCTGTCATCCCCATTTCAAGTTTCTGATGAAAGAATAAACATGATGCAACACTCTAATGCATGACTAGCTAGGTTGTGACAACTCACCCCCACTCAAAAGAATCTCGTCCCGAGATTTGGGTTCCTCCGAGAAGAAGGCGGGATATTCAAGTCGAAGACGATCCTCCCTTTCCCAAGTTGCTTCATCCTCAGAATGGTGCGACCATTGAACCTTGAGAAACTTGATATTATGACGTCGCGTGGTACGTTCGGCCTGATCGAGGATACGAATGGGGTACTCTCGATATGTAAGATCATCTTGGAGATCAAGCGTTTCGTGGTCCACTTCACGGATAGGATCCGAGAAGCAACGCCTGAGTTGAGAAACGTGGAAGACATCGTGAACTCTGGAGAGGTGCGGAGGTAGTTCCAACTGGTAGGCAACTTCTCCTCGTTTGGCAAGAATG
>NW_021217401.1:0-2127 GCF_002162155.2 Triticum dicoccoides
GCAAAACATTGGCGTTAGGGTGACTCATGTGAGTCCTGTATCTGTATGAAGCCTTTGGGCCACATGAAGCTATAGGTCTGGGGTTTGTCTTCTTCCTTGGTGGTGTCATGACGACATTCACAGGAAGATTCTCAATGTACCGCTTAGGTACCCAGATCTTCTTCATAGGTGGTCCATTCCTGCAGTTAGTACCAATGTACCTGGCAAACACTTCACCATTCTGGTGTTTGAACAGCTTATAGTTTGCATCAAAGGATTCATCAATGATAATAGGATTAGCACAGGTAAAGCCAGATAAGGTGGATGGATCTACTGAAGGTTCCTTTGCATCAACCCATGTGGTTTTGGGGTACTGCTCAGGCTTCCAGTACGAGCCATCAACATTCATTTTCCTTTCGAACCCAACACCCTCCTTCCTAGGGTTTCGGTTCAGAATCTGCTTTTTGAGGACATCGCAGAGAGTCTGATGTCCCTTCAAACTTTTGTACATCCCTGTTTCAAGCAATATCTTCAACATAGCATTTTCATTAGCAACAGTAGTGGTATCCTCCGCAGAGGGGTTAGTGACCACATCAGTAGGTGAAGACAATGAAGCAGTAGCGGCAGTGAAACATTCAGCAACAGATGTAGCATTATCACGCTCAATGCATTTTAGACATGGTGGTTCAAATCCATCCTGAGCAGAACTGATCTGTTGAGCGCGAAGTGACTCATTCACCTTTTGAAGATCTTCATGAGCCGCTCTCAATTTTTCAAGCTCTTGTTTCCTTTGAAGATAATCATAGGAGAGCCTTTCATAAGTAGTTGAGAGCGATTCATGACGACCTTCAAGTTCTTGGTACTTAGCATGCAGATTTTTTATGTCATCAACTAAGGACTGTGAATGTGTCATTTTAGCGTCCAACAGGTCATCGCTTTTGTCTAACAGTTTTTGAGTATGTTCCATAGCCTTTTGTTGTTCAGTTGCAATTTTAGCAAGTGTTTTGTAGCTGGGTTTGGATTCACAATCAGAGTCATCTTCACTTGAAGTTTGAAAGTAAGCATCGCGTGATTTTACCTTGGCACCACGTGCCATGAAGCAGTAGGTGGGAGTAGGATCGTCTTCGTCATTAGCTTCAGCGTTGGTGTGGAAGTCATTGTCTTTAGTGTTGAAGATGGACTTGGCAACATAGGCTGTGGCTAGAGCCAGACTTGCAACGCCAGGGTCAGACTCCTCTCCAGACTCCACCTCCGCCTCCTCCGAAGCAGACTCCTCCTCTGAATCCATTTCCTTGCCAACAAAAGCACGAGCCTTGCCAAATGAGCTCTTCTTGTATGATGAAGACTTGGAAGAAGACTTAGAAGATTTTGAGGATTTCTTCTTCTTCTTTTCATCGGAATCATATTCCTTGCTTTTCTTCTTCTTCTTCTCATTGTCCCACTGTGGACACTCAGATATGTAGTGACCAGGTTTCTTGCACTTGTGGCAGGTTCTCTTCTTGTGATCATGTGTGGAAGCTTCAACATTCCTTGAGCTAGATCGTGAAGACTTTCTAAAGCCTTTCTTCTTTGTGAATTTCTGGAACTTCTTCACAAGCATAGCAAGTTCCCTTCCAATGTCTTCAGGATCTTCAGAACTGTAGTCAGATTCTTCTTCAGATGAGGAAGCAACTTTTGCCTTCAAAGCACGAGTTTGGCCATAGTTTGGGCCATAGATATCTCTTTTCTCAGATAGCTGGAACTCATGTGTGTTGAGCCTCTCAAGTATATCAGACGGATCGAGTGTCTTGAAGTCAGGACGTTCTTGTACCATGAGGGCAAGGGTGTCAAAGGAGCTGTCAAGTGATCTCAGCAGTGTTTTGACAATTTCATGCTTGGTAATCTCAGTTGCTCCAAGAGCTTGAAGTTCATTTGTGATATCAGTGAGGCGATCAAACGTGAGCTGGACATTTTCATTGTCATTTCTCTTGAAGCGGTTGAAGAGGTTGCGAAGAACACTGATTCTTTGATCTCTCTGAGTTGAAACGCCTTCGTTGACCTTGGATAGCCAGTCCCAGACTAGCTTCGACATTTCCAGAGCACTCACACGGCCATACTGTCCTTTGGTCAGATTACCACAGATGATGTTCTTTGCAGTAGAGTCCAGTT
>NW_021217402.1:0-892 GCF_002162155.2 Triticum dicoccoides
GTAAGCGCACCTTGGGGTTCGTCAATCATGGAAATCACTCCGGGACCCCAAAACAGTAAGTAATAGTCCATGAAACGGGCCAGAATCGGCCAAAACTGCGAGTGTTGATGACCGACACGTAAGCGCACATTGGGGTTCGTCAATCGTGGAAATCACTCCGGGACCCCAAAACAGTGAGTAATAGTCCATGAAACGGGCCAGAATCCGCCAGAACTGTGAGTGTTCATGACCGACATGTAACCGCACCCCGGGGTTCGTCAATCGTGGAAATCACTCTGAGACCCCAAAACAGTGAGTAATAGTCCACGAAACAGGATTGAATCGGCCAAAACTGTGAGTTGATGACCAACACGTAAGCACATCTGGGGGTTCGTCAATTGTGGAAATCACTCTAGGACCCCGAAACAGTGAGTAATAGTCCACGAAACGGGCCAGAATCGGCCAAAACTGCGAGTGTTGATGACCGACACGTAAGCGCACCTTGGGGTTCTTCAATCGTGGAAATCACTCCAGGACCCCGAAATAGTGCGTAATAGTCCACGAAACGGGCCAGAATCGGCCAAAACTGTGAGCGTTGATGACCGACGTATGAGCGCACCTTGGGATTCGTCAATCGTGGAAATCACTCCGGGACCCCAAAACAGTGAGTAATAGTCCATGAAACGGGCCAGAATCACCCAGAACTGTGAGTGTTCATGACCGACACGTAACCGCACCCCGGGGTTCGTCAATCATGGAAATCACTCTGAGACCCCAAAACAGTGAGTAATAGTCCACGAAACAGGATAGAATCGGCCAAAACTGTGAGTGTTGATGACCGACACGTAAGCGCACCTTGGGGTTCGTCACTCATGGAAATCACTCCGGGACCCCAAAACAGTGAGTAATAGTC
>NW_021217403.1:0-1483 GCF_002162155.2 Triticum dicoccoides
ATGCCCATGGCACCCCAAGATATTCAAGGATAGCCAAAAGCCTAAGCTTGGGGATGCCTCGGGAAGGCATCCCCTCTTTCGTCTTCGTTCATTGGTAACTTTACTTGGAGCTATATTTTTATTCGCCACATGATATGTGTTTTGCTTGGAGCGTCGTGTATTATATTAGTCTTTAATTTTTAGTTTACCACAACCATCCTTGCTGTACACACCTTTTGGGAGAAGCCTATTTGATTAGAATTTATTAGAATATGATATGTGCTTCGCTTATATCTTTTGAGCTTGACAGTTTTTGCTCTAGTACTTCACTTATTTAAAGACATTACAACTGAGCACTTTTCCAGCCCTCTCGGGCCATACACGTTTTCGGCCGTCAGATCTGGAGTGTTGGGCGCCGCTGGCTGTTGGATCTATCTGCAATCCCGTGTGGGCTTAGCTCGCTGTACAGGACAACTAACGGGCTAGGGCGATGCTCCCATAACAAAATTGGCAGTCTATTGTTAACTGGGCCAACTGGGCCTTGAGCCTTTAAATATTAATTGTTCCCGTGTCATTGTTTTTTGGAAGGAAAAAACAAAACCATAGTCCGCATGCAAGACGGCAGGAGGACGAATCTGATGTGTCGGCCGACGCCCTCCATTGCGTGATGTTGACCTCGACGCCTCGACGGGTCGGGTCGATGTGGGATGCCCCGTTTTCTGAGGTGCTACGTGAGCTACAGGGTCTCCTTGCGGGCGACGCCAATGGGAGGAGACGGGGGAAGCCAATCGACTGACTCACCGGCGATTGAGGGATAATTAACTGTTGCTACAGGTCTTTAATGGCAATATGTTCGTAACTCGCCGGTGGGCACTAATTCAAGTCAGTTACCATATCGCTACTTGAATCTCACTGTTCCTTCCCATCCGCCTCCATACTTTGGCAAATACTGTCACCCGCAGTGGCACTTTGGTCCTTGTCTTCTAAATTCTGCCAGTCTTCCCTCCTTCGAACATTCCCTCTTCTCCCATCCTTATCAAGTTTTCACAATTCTTCTTATTCATGATGTTCTTTGTACTCCCAATTCCTAAATGAATGCAGGCGTCAGTGGATTCAAGTTTGGTTCTCCTAGGTTGGATTATGTCAATCTCCAATGAATAATAGACAGGTTAGTATGCATGTACTATTCTGCCTCCATGAACTGCTTCATATATTTTCCTAATGATGCTATGCGAAAACTTTGTAAGATTAAACAGTAATGAGAGGTCAAATTATTGTGTTGGTGACTATGCGATCCAAGAAAAATACCGTGTTAGTACTATTTGTATTTCTCTGGGCTATTTCTCCATCTCATTTGTATGCCTGATTTTGTGTGTGACATTTTGTTATAATATGATGCTTTGTATATAAAATGCAGGCTATACCAATATCTAGAATAGCATAGGATAACTGTATTTTCCATGTACTTTTTTGTGATTTTTTATGTTGTGATATAATACGATGA
>NW_021217404.1:0-2134 GCF_002162155.2 Triticum dicoccoides
CATTGTTACCACAGAACGTCTACTACCGTGTCATCATCGCCCGTGAAGGGGGGGCCACGCACCGGAGACGGGTCACGCCTCTTTGGACAAGCCACCACAACACCGCGCATGTATGAGGGCCCGGTGCGACACTCCGGTGGCATTGCTACCCCCCCACTGCCCCCGTCCCGCCTAACCCTGTAGCGTTTGACCACGGGATCTAGCCCTTTGACTTTGCACGGACGGGCTTTGACCAGTGGACCTCCCCACCCGGTTGTGTTAGGTCAGCCCATAGGAACACTTTGGAGCAACATCCGGGCCAGACCCATAGCAAGATCCCCTCCGTGTAGACCCCACGCGTCCGTTTCCCCCATCCAGGTGCCGGCAGCAGCGCCGTCCGTGAGGGGGGGGCACACCCCAGACACGCGTGCCAGGCGTTTGCAACTGCCACAACACTTCCAGACTTGTGAGAGGCCGCCTACGCAAGATATGGCGGCATGCTAGCCCCCGGAGGCCGCTGGCCACAGCCGTAGACGCGCGAAGGGCAATCCGCATAGAGGGAATTTTTTGGATACTTCTCCATCACCAAAAATTATGAAAAAATACCATCGTTCCTATAACACATGTGCCCATGTCGTGCAAAAAAACTCTTGATTTTATCGCGCTCCGAGTATATAGTAATATTGACGCCGCATCATTACCGCAGAACGTCTACTATCGTGTCATCGCCGTCCGTGAAGGGGCGGTCGCGCACCGAAGACGCGTCCCGCCTCTTCGGACATGCCACCACACCACCGCGCATGTATGAGGGCCCGGTGCGACGCTCTGGTGGCATTGCTACCCCCCAGTGCCCCCGTCCCGCCTAACCCTGTAGCGTTTGACCACGGGATCTAGCCCTTTGAATTTGCACGGACGGGCTTTGACCAGTGGACCTCCCCACCCGGCTGTGTTAGGTCAGCCCATAGGAACACTTTGGAGCAACATCCGGGCCAGACCCACAGCAAGATCCCCTCCGTGTAGACCCCACGCGTTCGTTTCCCCCCTCCAGGTGCCGGCGGCAGCGCCGTCCGTGAGGGGGGGCACACCCCGGACACGCGTGCCATGCGTTTGCAACCGCCACAACCCTTCCAGACTTGTGAGAGGCCACCTACGCAAGATTTGGCCGCATGCTAGCCCACGGAGGCCGCCGGCCACAGCCGTAGACGCAAGAAGGGCAATCCGCGTAGAGGGAATTTTTCGGATACTTCTCCATCACCAAAAATTATAAAAAATACCATCGTTCCTATAGCACATGTGCCCATGTCGTGCAAAAAAAAACTCTTGATTTTATCGCGCTCCGAGTATTTAGTAATATTGACGCCGCATCGTTACCGCAGAACGTCTACTACCGTGTCATCGCCGTCCGTGAGGGGGGGGCACGCACCGGAGACGCGTCCCGCCTCTTCGGACATGCCACCACACCAGCGCGCATATATGAGGGCCTGGTGCGACGCTCCGGTGGCATTGCTACCCCCCAGTGCCCCCGTCCCGCCTAACCCTGTAGCGTTTGACCACGGGATCTAGCCCTTTGACTTTGCACGGACGGGCTTTGACCAGTGGACCTCCCCACCCGGTTGTGTTAGGTCAGCCCATAGGAACACTTTGGAGCAACATCCGGGCCAGACCCATAGCAAGATACCCTCCGTGTAGACCCCACGCGTCCATTTCCCCCCTCCAGGTGCCGGTGGCAGCGCCGTCCGTGAGGGGGGCACACCGCGGACACGCGTGCCAGGCGTTTGCAACCGCCACAACACTTCCAGACTTGTGAGAGGCCGCCTACGCAAGATTTGGCGGCATGCTAGCCCCCGGAGGCCGTCGGCCACAGCCGTAGACGCGCGAAGGGCAATCCGCATAGAGGGGATTTTTCGGATACTTCTCCATCACCAAAAATTATGAAAAAATACCATCATTCCTATAGCACATGTTCCCACGTCGTGCAAAAAAACTCATGATTTTATCGCGCTCCAAGTATTTAGTAATATTGAAGCCGCATCGTTACCGCAGAACGTCTACTACCGTGTCATCGCCGTCCGTGAGGGGGGGCCACACACCGGAGACGCGTCCCGCCTCTTCGGACATGCCACCACACCACCACGCATGTATGAGGGCCCGGTGC
>NW_021217405.1:0-478 GCF_002162155.2 Triticum dicoccoides
ATTACTGTTTGATGATATTTTTAAAAAAATTATTACTGTCTTATAAAAAAATATTACTTTACTGTCTTATAAAAAAATATTACTGTTATGATTTAAACAAGTTTAAAAAATTATTACTGTCTTATAAAAAAATACTAATGGCGCACCACGGTGAGGTGCGCCATTAGTATGGATGTACTTATGGCGCACCGAAGGGTGGTGCGCCATTAGTATTGTGCCATTGCTATAAGAAAAAAAATACTAATGGCGCACCAGGGTGAGGTGCGCCATTAGTATGGATGTACTTATGGCGCACTGAGGGGTGGTGCGCCATTAGCATTGTGCCGTGCCCCATCCTTATTCCCTCCCCGGCCCCTCCCTATCCCCTCTCTCTCCCTCGCCCTCTCCCTCGATCCCCTTCCCCTCTCCTCTCCCGACGCCGCTGCCCCGCCGCCTCGACACTGCCCCGCCGCCCCGACGCCGCCTCGACCCCGCCCCA
>NW_021217406.1:0-1490 GCF_002162155.2 Triticum dicoccoides
ATTGGCCAAAATTGTGAGTGTTTATGACCGACACTTAAACGCACCGTGGAGTTCGTCAATCGTGGAAATCACTCCGGGACCCCAAAACTAAGTAATAATGCAAGAAATGGGCCAAAATCGTCCCAAAATGCGCTTGTTGATGATCGACACGTAAGCGCACCATGGGGTCAAACAACCGTGAAGATCACTTTAGGGCCCCAAAACGGTGAGTAATAGTCCATGAAACGGGCCAGAATCAGCCAAAACTGCGAGTGTTGATGACCGACACGTAAACGGACCTTAGGGTTCAACCACTATGGAATCGCTTCGGGACCCCTAAATGATGAGTAATAGTCCACGAATTGCGTCAGAATTGGCCAAAACTGTGAGTGTTGACGACAGAGACGCAAACGCACCCGGGGATTGTAAATAATGGAAATCGCTCTGGGACGCCAAAACGGTGAGTAATAGTACACAAAACAGGCCAGAAATTGGCCAAAATTGTGAGTGTCATTGACCGACACGTAAACGCACCACGGGGTTCGTAAATCATGGAAATCACGCTTGGACCCAAAAACAGAGTAATAGTCCAAGAAACGAGCCAGAATCGGCCAAAACTGCGAGTGTTGATGACCGACACGTAAATGCACCCTGCGGTTCGTTAACCGTGGAAATCACTCCGGGGCGCCAAAACAGTGAGTAATAGTCCATGAAACAGGCCAGAATCAGCCAAAACAGTGAGTGTTGATGACTAACACGTAAGTGCGCCTTGGGGTTCAACAACTGTGGAAATCACTTCAGGCCCAGAAAACGGTGAATAAAAGTCCACAAAACGCGTTAGAATTGGCCAAAACTGTGAGTGTTCATAACCGACACGTAAGCGCACCCGGGGGTTCGTTAATCGTGGAAATCATTCCGGGCCCCCAAAACAGTGAGTAATTGTCCACGAAACGGGCCAGAATTGGCCAAAACTACTAGTATTGATGACCGACATGTAAACGCACCCCGGTGATCGTTAATCGTGGAAATCACACCGGGGCACCAAAACAGTGAGTGTTGATGACCGACACCTAAACGCACCTTGGGGTTCCACAACTATGGAAATTGCTTCGGGAGCCCTAAATGGTGAATAATAGCCCATGAATCGCGTCAGAATTGGCCAAAACTGTGAGTGTTGACGACAGACACGCAAACACACTCCGGGGATTGTCAATCGTGGAAATCTCTCTGGGACGCCGAAACGGTGAGTAATAGTGCATGAAACGGACGAGAATTGGCCAAAATTGTGAGTGTTTATGACCGACACTTAAACGCACCGTGGAGTTCGTCAATCGTGGAAATCACTCCGGGACCCCAAAACTAAGTAATAATGCAAGAAATGGGCCAAAATCGTCCCAAAATGCGCTTGTTGATGATCGACACGTAAGCGCACCATGGGGTCAAACAACCGTGAAGATCACTTTAGGGCCCCAAAACGGTGAGTAATAGTCCATGAAACGGGCCAGAATCAG
>NW_021217407.1:0-1855 GCF_002162155.2 Triticum dicoccoides
GAGTCCTAGGATTATCTTTCCGGCTCAGACGTCATTTTGAACATGAGCTGGTTCTCGACCAAACTATCTGTCGTCGATTGTTGCTCTGGTATATTCAATTGATCCATCCTTGATCAGAACGTCTGCTTCTGATCCCTTGTTTTGGAAATCATAATTCCTTTGCATTTAAGCTTTGAATTATTCAGATGATTCCATAACCTGTTGCATTCGCATTCTTTCTTCCTCTGATTGGGTATCAATACTCACCTCAGCTCCACTGTGGATCGCCTTATCCACTGTTGGATTATTATATCCGACAGTGTCCTTCACATTTGATCACCTTGTGAGTTCTTCCCTTGATACATAATGCCTTTGTTAAGTTGTATCCTCTGCTTGGCCAACCATGCTCTGCTTTCGGGCTTGTGTTATTTACTCTTGAAACTTGTGGTATATGTTTCTAAGAAGCCCCGTGGGATTGAACCAACGCCTTCCCTCATCGGTGTGAACCCGAAAGATTTCACGAGTCATACTTATCTGGTATTGCACCAGGTAAAACCTTCAACAACTAATGTCATCTTCGAAATACGAGAGGTGAATGGAAGATTATGCATTGAGGAAGTGGGAGTCGACCTTGAACTTTGTGTTCATGCCCATGGACGCGATGTATATCCTATCATGGAAGCTTCTTGTAATAATAACTATTTCCTTGATAACTAACATATGGTATCTGTGAATTGATCCCTTGCAACCGTGGTTCCGACCATGATTGTTCTTCTTTGATTCCATTTCTCGGACAAGTTAAAACAATTGTCTTCTATGGATCAATACACCAATCCAACCTTACTTTGATCTTGTGTCGGGTATTACCCCCCTGGTATCTCGAGATTATCATGGAACTGCATAACTTTTTATGAGTTCTTCATCAAGTGCTACCTTCCCACTGATTCCAATTTTTTCGCGGGCTCTGTGTTACTAAACACTCAAAGACACCGATAACTGAACCGAGTCCGCTCTACGGTTCAACAACTCTTCAGTAAGCTTCTATAAGTACGAGTTTGTACCCGATCACGCCATTCCTAGCCTGTTTGGCTATATCATTGTCGTGACGATTCTAACGGTGCTACCTGGTCCTTATTCTCGGAGCACCAATTTTCGACGATGAACTAACCTTACGTCGATTTTCCTCGTCATACCCTTTCACCTTAAACAACAAGATTGGGTTCGAGTTTGTGTCGTAACTGTGGTTCCAATAACCTCTTGCTTCATCATTCCTTTGACGTGATGTCGTCGCTGGTTGACTACATCTGCATGAAATCTCTCGACAATTGTGTCGTGATCATCATCAACCTTATGAGCTCTTCCAGGAATTCAATTGAATTCATGATGGGTAATACCATCCTTGCCCCTCGATGATTCCTGTTCTCATCGACCACTTTATTGCCTTCCGTTCAACACAACTTGTTCACGTTTTGTGTAAACCTTGAGATCACTGCTACCCAGCAGTTGATCTTCCTTACCTCGGAAGTATTACCATCACTTTTTGTCAAGAATGTGGTGAGAATTTCACCACCTCTTAATAATTCTTGATATCTTAATACTTCTTGCCATCTTCGTTCATTCCTTGGTCCCCGTATTGTTTTCAACCGGAATACCGACAATGGAGCTATGACGTGTGAATTCAAAACTTCTAGCAACCCTATTGCTTTGAAGTGAATGGGCGATAGTTCATTCTAAGTCCTTCGCTAATTGAATCACCATTCTAACATTGGTCGTGCAACCCAACCCGTACTTCGGGCGCACCCTTCAACCAATGTTTAATTGTGTATGTCTTCCTCGAGCATACTTCCTTATATCATTTGATCTGACAAATGTTATC
>NW_021217408.1:0-1054 GCF_002162155.2 Triticum dicoccoides
TGTAGCGGGCTAACAGGACTCTGGTATTCACCGCGTGACATTTCCCCGAAGGGACAGACACAGGAACGAAGAAGGACACATGCCGGCCAGCCTAAGTGTTCCGGAGCAGTAGCAAGCTACCATGGCTCGGTGGAAACACTAGGAGACATTTCCCGGTAAGAGAGGCTACTAAAGATAAACAACTAGATAGTCAGATCCCACACATACCAAGCATTTCAATAACATACACACAATATGCTCGATATGTGCAATACAACATGGCATCACAAAATGACTCTACGACTCAGTAGTTTATTCATTAGGCTCCGAGGAGCGAGATATTACAAACATGGGTCTTATGACCCAACAATCAGAGCATACAAGTCAAAGCACATGCGGAAGCTATCATGTCTGAGTACAGACATCTATAAATGAAAAAGGCTGAGAAGCCTGACTATCTATCAGATCCTGCCGAGGGCACAAGATCGTAGCTGAGGTAACAAGCTAAACGTCGAAGTCCACGCGGAACTACTAGTGAGACCGAAGTCTCTCTGCAAAAACATAAAATAGGCAAACGTGAGTACAAATGTACCCATTAAGACTTACATCAGAACTAACTACATATGCATCATTATCAACAAAGGGGATGGTGGGGTTTAACTGCAGCAAGCCAGCTTTGACTCGGTGGCTATCCTAAACTACGACTGCAATGTAACTCTTTTGAGGTGGCGCACACGAGTCCACATATTCACCATATCAATACACCACTATGGATCCGCTCTCGTTCCCCTACGAGAACGCCATCCATAGCACTCACGCTTATCTTGCGTATTTTAGAGTATCCACTTTCACTTGTCTATGAACTGATATAAGCAACCCAGAAGTCCTTTACCGCGGACACGGCTATTCGAATAGATGATGATAACCCTGCAGGGGTGTACTTCTTCATACATGTTTCCACCACTTAGCGTCTGCACACGACATGTGCTCGGCAGACTTCAAGCGAAAGCCGACGTGGGTGTAGACCACGACCTACCTAAACACTCAAGTCTCTAGTCCAGGTTTATCGCCTATT
>NW_021217409.1:0-2998 GCF_002162155.2 Triticum dicoccoides
ATTCCTAACTAGCCACTTTTCAAATGGGTAGAAGCCGATAGCACGTTACCAAACAATGAAATCCAGTTTCATGACAATCAATGCTAAAATCTTAACTTTCCGAACGTATCGATCCTTTCCTAGCAACCAATTCTTCTACTATTAAAGGAAAATTGGTGAATGATTTATCATTCAACTCCTTCATAATGATACGTTATGGTCTTCCCACACTTACCAAAAGAATTAGCTAAGGTTCTCCCCTCCTCTCTGACATCTACATCGTGATCCAGTCCGAAAAGAAAAAAAAATCTAGATCGTGACACCTTTCTAATCCTTTGCTCACCTCACGGCGGCCGATGGACTGCCGCCGCCACCCTACCACTCGCACGCGGTCGCTGCCACTCTGCCGCTCGCTCGCCGCCGTCCCCACCAATCCCGGCCAGGATCGCGAGGGTCGCGAGGCGGTGATGGTGTCGACGACACCGATGTCCGCTAGGATCTCACATGGGAACATCCTGTGGTCTGCGGAGTTCATTTATCCAGATCAGATTCAACAATGGGACTATGGGAGCGTCACTTCAGAAACATGGAATCGACTAGCAAGGTTCGAACATCAGCTGCTCAATCTAATTTTGCACCGTCAGTTTGTCGCCTATTCAAAAACAATGAACAAAAAATAATTTTGCACCGTCAGTTTTGTCGCCTATTCATTGTTTCTTTGATCTTCATGTTGTGCAGCTGGCCAGGTGCAGTAGCGCAGGACCGCCTATTAGGGACGTGGAGCATGACTTTTTTCAGAGCCTTGCAAATACGTACTACTTCCGGTTAGCCACTTCATGTCTAGATTGCTCTTATAGCAACTTAATTGATATACTGCTGCGATACCAGTAATCTTCAATATGTGTTCAGTCATTCTACTATGATTAGAAGGCCATCACGTGGGAAGGGAGCCGCGTCGTCCTGCTAAGTACTCTGAATCACTCGACCAATCATTGATAATCCAATTCATGAAGGAAAATGTGTCCTGTTGAGATGATATCTAGTATTTCTTGCATTTTTTTCACAACATTTATTTCCATTTTTTAAAGCTGCTACAAAGAGAATTATGTTTCAATACAAATGTATTTTCAGAGAAAGCCCGTGCGAGGTTGATGACTAGAGCCGCATTTGAATATTGTATTGTATAATTGAAGTACCATCACATTTTAGTGTGTGCAATGTGCCCATGTGACAATCTTGATAGAAGCTACAAAGAGTTTATCTTGAAAAATGATTGCATAGTATCAGATATAGCTGTTAATTTTCATCTCTCGCCGGACATTTGGTTGCCCTTTTCATTATCTTTATTAGGGATGGCCAACTAGAGTTGGACTAGACACTTAACTATGTGCGAGGCGGAGGCTGGGAAGAGAAAATAGAGATAAAGGAACATGGAAGGAAGTAGAGTGTCGTGTCGAGAAGAGAGAAGGAAGAGGATGATGATGAGATGCATTTATCTACCACTTCATAACCATGAGATATCATCTCATGTGAATAGTCTATGAGGGTGTTTGTTTTCAGAAACTTATTGGTTTAGGGACTTAAAAAAGTCCCTATAAGTCCCATCTAAACCAAACAGAAGGGACTTATAGGGACTTAAAGTGAGCATTTGGGATTTATGAAATAAGACTCTTAAGGAGGAACTTATAGGGACTTATAGTTGTAATATGGTCTTTTAGTCTATGTTAAGTCTCAGGAACCAAACAGATAGGGACTTTTTAGGGATTTAAGACTTATAAGTTGGGACTTAAAAAAGTTCTAGGACTTATGAAATAAACAGGGCCTATGCATCATGTCACATGACATTTTTCTTTGTACACATATTTTGCTAGCCCGTGACAACGCACGGGCGTTCTATTAGTCTACCTAGCCAGCTGGCTAGCTAGGACAACAGTTTTTAGACTATCATCAGGAGGGTAGAACCCCGCGTTCGATTTTCATTAATGAAACCAGAGAAAGCAAGTCTCAAACATGCATGCAGGGAAGCATGTTCAGAGACAAATAAAACTACCAAGATTCACTTATCACGGAAGTTCAGAGATATACTAGCAGCTAAAGGAACATAACAACATCACACTAAAACTTCCTCTCATACCTACTAATTGGTGTACTTGAGATGCATTTCCTCTGGCTCCTGAAAAAGACATTAGATAGACTGGATTAGAAGGATCCGTCATCCGAAAATTTGACCAGTTCATCTCACGAAAAGATCGCAACAACACTTTCGGCAGTAACTTAATTAGGAAATCCATATATGTCATTGCAGTAACAATAGCACGTACGTAGTTTAGATAAAACGAGAGGGTGATTGGAACTTGATTAGAAAGTCCATATATGTTTGGCGTAGTAACAATAGTTTGTACCCTAAAAAATTATGGCCAGATCTTAGTCAAGCAACAGAACATATAAAAAAAGAAATAATTTTTTATATAAGTTGGCTAGATCATTCATTTAAGATCTCACAAATATAGTATCAACTAAGACTTCATTAAATCTCAGACGATTGATCTCACAAATATAGCATCGACTGTGATGTGGTCTGGCGTACGTACGCGCTCGTCTCCGGCTCGCGCGACCAGCTCTGCTCGGCCGCTCCATCGATCAGTAGTAGCCGTGGCCGGCGGGGCACGGCGGCGCGCTGGGAGGGCAGTAGTAATACCCAGGTGGGAACGGCGCCGGGGCGGGGTACGCGTCGTACATTCCGGAAGGAGGGGCCGGCAGCTGGCCCGGGTGGTAGGACGCGGGCGGGCACGGGTACGCCCCGAGATCCAGCTGCTGGTGGTGGTTCCTCTTGCCATTGCCGCCGTGCTCACGAAGGACCGGTGGCCGCGGCTGGCGCTGCGGGTCGGGGGCGGCGTCGACGAGCCCAGGCTTGACAGGGTTGGGCGGGATGAGGACGAGATCGACCTTCTTCTTGCCGGTGGCCTCGTGGAGGCTCCTGCGGAGGCGCTCGGGGTCCGCCGTGGCCAGCAGCCTCACC
>NW_021217410.1:0-1865 GCF_002162155.2 Triticum dicoccoides
CAATCTTGTATCTTCATAGTCTTGGAGTCTGGCCGATGATGATAGTTCGGCTATCCGGACACCCCCTAGTCCAGGACTCCCTCGGTGGGACTAATGCCCTTAAGATCATCCAGAGTATATCCAATAGCTGCACGGTGCTTATTTAGAGTTTTCAATAATCTTTCTTCTTCTTTCTCTGAAAGGTTAGCACTAATAATAACAGGATATATTTCTTTTTCATCAAGATAAGCATACTTAAGATTGTAAGGTAATGGGTTGAGTTCAAACACGGGATCACCCTTGGGTGGAGGGGGATCCCCAAGAATTTCATCAGGAAGGTTAGGTTTCAGCATAGGTTCCTGTTTAAGGAACACTTCATCTATTTCTTCCCTTTCCTTCATAAACATATCATTTTCATAGTCTAGCAAATATTGTTCTAAAGGATCAGTTGGAGGAATAGCAATGGAAGCAAGACAAATAATCTCATCCTTACAAGGTGGTTCCCTTTCACGAGGTTGTCTACTAAACTTAGCAAAATTAAACTCATGAGACATACCATCTATGCCAATATTGACAGTATTCCTTTCACAATTAATCTTAGCACTAGCAGTATTCAAGAAGGGCCTACCAAAAATAATGGGAAAAAAGGCTTCTTGTGGGGATGCAAGAACAAGAAAATCAGCAGGGTATTTAACCTTCCCACACAAAACTTCAACATCTCTAACAATCCCAATGGTTTTAGTGGTATCCGTATTAGCAAGCTTAATAGTAACATCAATGTCTTCTAATTCAATGGGTGCAATGTCGTGCATAATTTCTTTATAAAGATCATAAGGTATCGCACTAGCACTGGCACCCATATCACATAAGCCGTGATAACAATGATCTCCTATTTTAACAGAAATAACAGACGTGCCTACGACAGGTCTACGTGTCTTAGTATCAGGTCTAGCAATATTAGCAGTCTCACCCAAGAAGAAATAACATGCCCATCTAAGTCCTCATCCAAGAGATCTTTAACCATAGCAATACTAGGTTCAACATTAATTTGCTCAGGAGGTGTATAAGTCCTAGTATTACTCTTACGAACAACAGTCGAAGCTTTAGCATGATCCTTTATCCTAACAGGAAAAGGAGGTTTTTCAACATAAGCAGTAGGAACAATAGGATCACTATAGGTAATAGTCTTTTCTTCGACTGTAATAGGTGCAACTACTTTCACTTCAACAGGAGGATTATATTTAAACCACTTCTCCTTAGGGAGATCAATGTGAGTAGCAAAAGATTCACAAAAAGTAGCTACTATCTCAGAGTCAAGTCCATACTTAGCGCTAAATCCACAAAAAACATCGGTATCCATAAAAGATTTAACACAATTGAACTTAGGTGTCATACCTGACTCCTTACCATCGTCGGAACCCCAATCTTCAGAGTTGCATTTAATTATTTCCAATAAGTCCCATTTGAAATCAATAGTCTTCAACATATAAGAACCAGCACAGGAAGTATCGAGCAGGTTGCGATTATCAAGAGAAAGCCGAGCATAGAAATTCTAAATAATCATTTCCCGAGAGAGCTAATGATTGGGGCATGAATATAACCTTGACTTAAGCCTCCCCCAAGCTTTAGCGATGCTTTCTCCTTCGCGAGGCCAGAAATTATATATGTAATTATGATCATGATGAACAAGATGCATAGGATAGAACTTCTGGTGAATTTCCAACTTCAATCGCTTATAATTCCAAAATCTTGTATCATCACATAGCCTATAACATGTCATTGCATCTTCCTTCAAAGATAAAGGGAAGACCTTCCTTTTGACAACATGCTACGTCTCGAGCTTGCGTTGGTTTTCCCCGAAGAGGAGAGGATGATGCAGCACAGTA
>NW_021217411.1:0-729 GCF_002162155.2 Triticum dicoccoides
CCTCCACTCGCGTTACACTAAGACAGGGTGGCAGTGGTGTCATGTGCTCGTCTCAGCGTCCGTCGTCGCGGTATCGCTACCGTGACGACGTCCGCCTCGACTCGCGTTATGCTAAGACAGGGTGGCACTGGTGTCACGTGCTCGTTTCGGCGTCCGTCGTCGCTACCGCGACGACGTCCGCCTCGACTCGCGTTACGCTAAGATAGGGTGGCAATGGTGTCACGTGCTCGTCTCGGTGTCCGTCGTCGCTACCGCGACGACGTCCGCCTTGACTTGCGTTACGCTACGACAGGGTGGCGCTGGTGTCACCTGCTCGTCTCAGCATCCATCGTCGCTACCGCAACGACGTCCACCTCGACTCGCTTTACGCTAAGACAACAAGGCGATGGTGTCACCTGCTCGTCTCGGCGTCCGTCGTTGCTAACGCGACGACATCCGCCTCGACTCGCGTTACGCTAACACAGGGAGGCGATGGTGTCACCTGCTCGTCTCGGCATCCGTCGTCGCTACCGCGACGATATCCGCCTCGACTCGCGTTACGCTAAGACTGGGTGGCAGTACTGTCAGGTGCTAGTCTTGGTGTCCGTCGTCGCTACCGCAACGACGTCCGCCTCGACTCGCGTTATGCTAAGACAGGGCGGCAGTGGTGTCACCTGCTCGTCTCGGCATCGATCGTCGCTACCACGACGACGTCCGCCTCGACTCGCGTTACGCTAAGACAACGAGGCG
>NW_021217412.1:0-2145 GCF_002162155.2 Triticum dicoccoides
TTTTTTTGTGAGCATCATTGTCATCATCATGCCTAGCTAGAAAGGCATTAAAGAAAAGCTCTTGTTGGAGACAACCCAATATTTATCCTTACTGTTTTTGTGTGTCCACATGATTATGCTACTGTAGTAATCATGTTTTATAGCTTTTGTTTCAATAAAGTGCCAGGTAGAACCTTTGGGAAGACTTGGGTGAAGTTTATATGATCTTGCTGTGAAAAACAGAAACTTTAGCGCTCACGAGATTAGCTGCCATTTTTTACTGGAGAGTGATTTTAGGTTGATTATTTTTGTAGATGATTAATAGACAAATTACTCAGGTACAACAATTTATTTCATAATTTTTGGGGTTCCATAAGTATACGTTTGATACAGATTACTACAGACTGTTCTGTTTTTGACAGATTCTGTTTTCTATGTGTTGTTTGCTTATTTTGATGAATCTATGAGTAGTATCAGAGGGTATGAACCATAGATAAGTTGGAGTACAGTAGATATTACACCAATATTAATTTACAATGAGTTCATTACAGTACCTAAGTGGTGGTTTTATTTTCTTATACTAACGGAGCTTACGAGTTTTGTTTTGAGTTTTGTGTGGTTGAAGTTTTCAAGTTTTGGCTAAAGATTCGATGGACTATGGAATAAGGAGTGGAAAGAGCCTAAGCTTGGGGATTCCCAAGGAACCCCAAGGTAATATTCAAGGACAACCAAGCAACTAAGCTTGGGGATGCCCCGGATGGCATCCCCTCTTTCGTCTTCGTTCATCGGTAACTTTACTTGGAGCTATATTTTATTCACCACATGATATGTGTTTTGCTTGGAGCATCAATTTCTTTTGTTAGTTTTTGCTTGCTTTTAGTTAGAGTAATGTTTTGCATCTTTAGTTTCAATAAAAAAAAGTCAAGGATAGCCTTTGCCATGCTTATTTTGCTAGTATACATGTTGCTGTTTGAAAACAGAAAGTTTACCGCTGTTGCAAAACTTCCCTAGAAAATTCAGAGAATGTTATAATGTTGAATCTTTTTGCATATTAAGATAGGATAAATTTATTACAGTGGGAATTTTATTTCATAATTTTTGGAGTTAGGGAAGTATTCATACTCTTGCATTCTTCACAGACTATACTGTTTTGGCAGATTGCTGTTATGTTTGCATTGTTTGCATATGCTTGCTTGTTTAATGATTCTATTTGAGGATAGGAGTATTAAATATGCAGAGGCATTTAGTATGCATTGTTGAATAATAATTCTAGTGATTTGTTACAGTAGAAAATGATAAGGTTTTGCATTGGTTTATACTAACCTATCTCACGAGTTCTGGTTGAGTTTGTTGTGAATGAAGCTTTTGATAAAAAGAAGAGAAATCATGATATGAGAGGAATTAAGGAGACACAAAAGTTCAATCTTGGGGATTCCCAAGGCACCCCAAGATAATATTTCAAGAAGTCTCAAGCATCTAAGCTTGGGGATGCCCCGGTAGGCATCCCACCTTTCTTCTTCAACAATTATCGGTTAGTATCGGTTGAGCCTAAGTTTTTGCTTCTTCACATGAGTTGTGCTATCCTTGCAATGTAGTTTACTTTAGCTTTGCTTGTTGTTTGAATAAAGTATCAAGATCTGAAATTATTAAATGGGAGAGTCTTCACATAGTTGCACAATTGTTCGACTACTCATTGATCTTCACTTATATCTTTCGGAGTAGTTTTTGTTATTGCTCTAGTACTTCACTTATATATTTTAGAGCATGGTGGTAGTTTTACTTTGAAGAAATATATGAACTCTCATGCTTCACTAATATTATTTTGAGAGTCTTTAATATCATGGTAATTTGCTTAATATTAATATACTTGGTATTCAAGATATGTGAAACTTTCTTTTGAGTGCGTTGAATACTAAGATAAGTTTGATGCTTGATAATTGTTTTGAGATATGGAGGTAGTGATATTAAAGTGATGCTAGTTGGGTGATTATGAATTTAAAGAATGCTTGTGTTTAAGTTTGTGATTCCCGTAGCATGCACATATGGTGAACCGCTTTGTGATGAAGTTGGAGCACAATTTTATTTATTGATTGTCTTCCTTATGAGTGGCGGTCAGGGATGAGCGATGGTCTTTTCCTACCAATATATCCCCCTAGGAGCATGCGC
>NW_021217413.1:0-997 GCF_002162155.2 Triticum dicoccoides
AAGTCATGACAATCTAAGCATGCACCCATCAAGAATACACATTATACAAACTACACATGGCAAGAACAATAACATAGCATGCACGGATCAACTACAATATCCTCGGCAAAATTGCTAACAAGTAGACAATCTGCCCAGATTCACGAAATGACAAAAGTAGAGCTCGATTGACTCAAGCTAGGGTGCTCCATAATTGCAAGCAAAGACATGGATGGATAGAGCACTACAAGATTAACAAAACATCCTTACTGATCATCCTCAAAAGAGGCACGGATCACTAGGAAACAACATGAACATATGGCATAATGAGATAAACAGTCCAAGGACTTGGTGGAAATGCTAAGTCCCTGAAATCAGCATTAACAAATGCACCACTTTGCAAGCTAGTGCTAGTCACCACACACATCACAAAAATACATGGGTTGCACCTCTGGATAGATGGCAAAACATATAACAAAACTCATGTAGAGCTCAGGGGCATATCATGCACACAATAATCATGGCAAAATGACAAATATCTAATTGGAGCAGCAGATCTGACAATTATCTCAAATAGCATTCTTCCAACAGCATTTCGAGCATCAAGATGAACCCAAATGAAAATGATACAATGAGATGAAATAATGTGCTCTCTGAGACGAACATTTTGATATGCTATATGCCCAAAACGGAGCTACGAATGCAAAGTTACGATGCGATGAACATAGCAAAAATAGTTAGGGTTCCGAGGCAAAAGTCAACCGGATCTAGATCTGGGCACTGTAGCAGCACGAGTCTCAAGGTTCGCCGGAAATGGACGTCACGGTGGCCAGACTTGCCGCGGTCGCCGGAGGGAGAAGACGCCGGATCCGGGCGGTGGAGTCGAGGGCGAGGCGGCGGTGACCGGTACCGGCTCGGGCGGCGAGCGGCGCGGCTCGGCCAGGGACGAGGAGGCGTGGTGGCGCGGTCCGGCGTGTCGGTGTTGACGGCGGCGATGGCGGGCGGCGGCCGGAGCTTG
>NW_021217414.1:0-859 GCF_002162155.2 Triticum dicoccoides
CTTGCGTGTTGGTCGTCAAGACTCGCAGTTTTGGCCGATTTTGGCCCGTTTTTGAACTATTACACAGTTTTGGCATCCCGAAGTGATTTCCACGATTGACAAACCCTACGGTGCGCTTACGTGTCGGTCATCAACAATCGCAGTTTTGGCCGATTCTGGTCCGTTTGGTGCACTATTACTCACCGTTTTGGGGTCCTAGAGCGATTTACACGATTTGCGATCCCCGGGGTGCTTTTATGTGTCGGTTATCAACACTCACCATTTTGCCCAATTCTGGTCCGTCTCGTGGACTATTACTCACTGTTTTGGGGTCCCAGAGCGATTTCCACGATTCACTATCCCGGGGGTGCGTTTACGTGCCCGTCGTCAACACTCATAGTTCTGGCAAATTCTGACCCGTTTCGTGGACTATTACTCACCTTTTTGGGTCCCGAAGTGATTTCCATAGTTGTTGAACCCAAAGATGCACTTACGTGTCGTTCATCAACACTCGCAGTTTTGGCCGATTCTGGCCCGTTTTGTGGACTATTACTCGCTGTTTCGGGTCCCGGAGGGATTTCCACGATTGACGAACCCCTGGTGCGTTTATGTTTCGGTCATCAACAATCGCGGTTTTTGTCGATTCTGTCCCTTTTGTGGACTATTACTCACCGTTTTGGGGTCCTAAAGCGATTTCCATTGCTGTCGAACCCCAAGGTGTGCTTACGTGTTGGTCGTCAAGGCTCGTAGTTTTGGCCGATTCTGGCCCGTTTCTTGGACTATTACTCAGTTTTGGGGTCCCGAAGTGATTTCCACGATTGACGAACCCCGGGGGTGCGTTTATGTGTCGGTCATCAACACTCACAATTTTGGCCAAGTC
>NW_021217415.1:0-858 GCF_002162155.2 Triticum dicoccoides
AAGCCCCCTAGTGGGAGGGTTGCTCACCACTCGGTAGGATTTTTTAAAGTTAGGCGAGTACTGGACTGCACCTAAGCCCCCGAATGAGAGGGTTGGTCACCACTCGGTAGGATTTTTTAAACTTAAGCGAGTACTGGACTGCAGCTAAGCCCCCCGAGTGGGAGGGTTGCTCATCACTCGGTAGGATTTTTTAAACTTAGGTGAGTACTGGGCTGCAGCTAAGCCCCCGACTGGGACGGTTGCTCACCACTCAATAGGATTTTTTAAAATTAGGCGAGTATTGGACTGCAGCTAAGCCCCCTGAGTGGGAGGGTTTCTCACCACTCGGTAGGATTTTTTAAACTGAGGCGAGCCTTGGCGCAGTGGTAAAGCTGTTGCCTTGTGACCATGAGGTCATGGGTTCAAGTCCTGGAAACAGCCTCTTACAGAAATGTAGGGAAAGGCTACGTACTATAGACCCAAAGTGATCGGACCCTTCCCTGGACCCTGCGCAAGCGGGAGCTACATGCACCAGGTTGCCCTTAGGCGAGTACTGGACTGCAGCTAAGCCCCCGAGTAGGAGGTTTGCTCACCACTCCGTAGGAGTTTTTAAACTTAGGAAAGTACTGGATTGCAACTAAGCCCCCGAGTGGGAGGGTTGCTCACCACTCGGTAGGATTTTTTTTAGAACTTAGGCGAGTACTGGACTGCGGCTAAGCCCCCGAGTGGGAGGGTTGCTCACCACTCGGTAGGATTTTTTAAACTTAGGCGAGTACTGGACTGCAGCTAAGCCCCCGTGTGGGAGGGTTGCTCACCACTCGGTAGGATTTTGTAAACTTAGGCGAGTACTAGACTGCAGCTAAGCCCCCGAGTGGGAGG
>NW_021217416.1:0-1784 GCF_002162155.2 Triticum dicoccoides
GACCTGGACCTTCCACAACCACTGTCCACTTTTACCCATCAGTATCCTGAATGATGAACGATGAACAAGTATCTTTGTCTCTTCAAGCAAAACTCTCAAAATTGCTGAAGCATTTATCTCTTCAAGCTGTAACAAGGGTTCTCTGATAAGGCTGCCTTGCAATATTAACCTCACCTGTATTATTTTCTGGAGATTTTATAGCCTGACCATGAATTTGGCTTGAAATGCTCCTGATGAGGCTTTAAAGTCCTTGGAAGTGTGGTAAGACCCACTCTCACATTGAGGTTTATTCACCATTAAACTTCTATAAACGGGGTTACCAAACCACCCACCTTACACACCATACCAAAAAGTTGTGTTTGCAGAGAGCATGACTGTTGAAATGTATTTTTTCTTACATTTTAACCGTTGGCCAGGGGAACTTTGTAAAACACGACATGGTGATGAAAATGTCTTCTTAGAAAATGAATTTATAATTAAAGGTTGTGTTCTAATTTGCTCGCTGTAGAATTATTGAAGACGGGTTAAGAGTAGTGTCTTTTAATTAGCATGAATTATATAGTAGGCTGGCAATGAACTGAAATTATGCCCTCTTGTTCACTGACTATCTATGAACTAAATATACCCTCCTGTAATACATTGGTCTTTCATATGCTGGTTGTGCACACATGGCATTAGCTTCCCTTTTATTACTATATTTCTTCAGTTTACTAAAAATATAAATATCACTTGAAACTTCTATGCCTGTGGCACCTTAGATCTTCAGTTCATCAGTCTTTCAAATGCCGGTGATAGAGGCAAATCGTCTTGAACTGAAAGTCGTAAATTGTCCTTTGGAGTTGTTGCTTTCTTTAAAGTATTTTTGTCCCCACGAATGATATAGTCATGTCTGATATAATCATGTCTGCAATTTTACCTCGATGCACTCATTCACCTGGAAGAAAGTTTTGCAATTGCAATTCATTTCATTCTCCATGAGAGGAGTGACAAAGTGTATTAGCAATATGTATTCTCCCATTCAAGTGGCACTGTGTAGCTTATTAACATAGTTTTCGTTCTTGTCTACAAATAGTCTTTATTTTGTTCGCCGTGCTACTCTGGACTGGAGTGATGTTTGTTTATTGGTTTCTATGCAAACAAATGTAAGATAGTACATCAAGTTTCTTAATATTTGTACCACGGCTAATATTTGAACTTCTACTTTTCCCGAAACTCTAAGAGGTGTAGCATGTGAGAGTTGAAAAATGGTTTGAGATTTCACAGTTCATCTGTCCAATGGATTGTAACTGTAGCTAGAGTGTCCATACTCAGATGCAACACTGCAGTTTAGGACCTCTAAACAGTGGCCTAGCAAGATTACCGATGTCAGCTGGTGCACCTACTAACATTTCATCTTGACATCCTTGGAATAACTTGTACAACTTCTTTTGTGCTAAAGACACTACATGTTCCTATAGTCTCTTTTGTTCAGTGTTGTACACCTCAAACATTGTCATAAAGAAAGAAGCAACTTCAGTTTTTGTAAGATACTATGTACATATGTACGTTCTTAAAGAACTTCAGTAGTGCAAAGTTTATTTTCGGACTGAGAGAGTAGAAGATGCTATGTACATCTTTATTATTTCGGCAAGTTTAGGTTATTTTTGCTATACATTTAATTTTTGCAAGTTATGATCTTATTTTTACATCAAGTTATGATTATTTCCACAATTGTTAAACATCTCTAATTCTCTATTGTCTTGCTTATATTTTTGTTCATTTTATTGATATTTCACATGATAATA
>NW_021217417.1:0-1118 GCF_002162155.2 Triticum dicoccoides
TTACCAAGCCAAACTGGTCGAAGTTGAGTCTAGAAATGCTTTAGTTATATAAGGGAATTGATTGTGGGATGGAACGTAAGGCTCTTTTTACTCCTTATACCTTATGCCTTCTGATCTGAGTCATCTTATCTTTCCTGCGGGGTTTAAGAACTAGGCTATCTCTTCTTTCTATCAGGATCACGTGTTACTAATCTGTAGACTTATAAGATTGTTGATTCAAGCCTCAGTTCAGTTTCTACTATCTTCTGTACGTTAACTGTTGATCTCGAAACCTTGATATTGTGCTTCTGAGTGGTTATGCCACCATTTTTGTGAATGTCTCAAATCTTTTCTGAGCATTTACAGCCGTTATGCTGTCCGAGTCATCCCAGGTTTCTAAATAGTCGGATGCATTTGCAAATCCCTTCCTCCTATTTCCGATGTGCCTTTGGTCAGATTAATCACACAAATTAGTGAGTTGAGGTACTTTATTGCCTCGACATATATGTTGGAATAATTATTATGACCCTAGGTGTTTTAGGGAGTCGCCTAGTAATCTAGCAACGTTTTGTGTTCCCAGTGTGATGATTCTGGCCTTTATTCTCGAAAGCATCCCGTGATGCCACATAGTTAGTAGGTATTCTACTCCTGGGTTTTGAACCCGAGATTCACTCTACTTACATCATGTTGATAGTGTTGCTAGTTCCTTAAGGATATTAGTAACCTTTGCGATAGTCCTTAAAGTCCGTGGTATCTTCTTCTTCCAAATACCATGAACTACTTATGGCAGAAGTTCCTCGTTGAACTGAAATATCACAACAGGATTATTCTTGATGAGTTCTCCATTATATATTGTGGCTCTGCCAGTTCTACCTTTCTGCATGGGTTATCCGGAAGAAATATGTTGAACTTCGTTCGACATGCTAAACCATGCATCCACAACTCAGAAAATTGTATGTTCCTTTGAGTTGTCCCTCTTTAGTTGTCTTCTGACCCTCGTCTATCAATTGATAGTCAAGATTATGTGTGCATTCGTTCATCGATGCCTATTACTCTTGTGGTCCGTCAAGCCATTCCATTCAGAATGACTAGGAGAAACAAACTCCAGTACCTCTTCCATATCCAGGATTGGGTCAAAG
>NW_021217418.1:0-1067 GCF_002162155.2 Triticum dicoccoides
AAACAGAATGAAACCTTGAGGGATTATATCCAGAGATGGATCACTCTTCACCACACAGTGGAGAATGTGTCAGATCACCAAGCAGTTTGTGCCTTTAAAGAAGGTGTTCGTTACACAGAGCTCAATCTGAAGTTCGGTCGGACCGGAGACATGTCTCTGGCTCGGATGATGGAGATTGCCACTAAGTATGCTAACGGCGAAAAAGAAGACCGACACTGGAGCGGCAAACACAAATCAGTCACCCAGAACACCGGAGGAGGAAATTTCAGTCGGAAGCAGAAGGGAAAGGCTGAGGTTGCGGGCCCTGCCGAAGCAACAGTTCTGAACCAAGGAAAGTTCAAAGGAAAGCCCAAGGTGCCTTGGACCCCTAAAGAGTGAAAGATCAAGCAGGAAATGATGTACTTGATTTGCCATGTCATATACACTCCAAAAAGGATGAAGAGGGGAATCTGATTATCCCCAAGCATACCACTCGACAGTGTTGACTCCCGATTCAGAGTTTCCGAGAGAAAGGCCAACCTAGTGAGAAGGAAAAAGAGTCTGATAAGGAAGAACACAAAGAGGAGGAGGATGGTTACCCCAATGCTAATGTCACTTTAATGATTTTTGCTGACGTAGAGAGCTAAAGTCGACTGAAAGTGATCAATAGGGAAGTAAACATGGTTGCTCCGGCAACAACGACATATTTGAAGTGGTCAAAAAACCACATCACATTCGACCAGTCCGACCACCCAAAGAACGTTGCCACACCTGGGCAGCAAGCGTTGGTGGTCGACCCAGTCGTTGCGGGCACTCGACTAACCAAGACTTTAATGGATGGTGGCAGTGGCCTGAATATCCTGTACGCCGAGGCACTCAAAGGGATGGGCATCCCGATGTACAAACTCAATAAGAGCAACATGCGATTCCACGGTGTCATCCCATGAAAGAAAGCCAATTCACTCGGTCAGATCACTCTTGACGTGGTTTTCGGTGATGAGAAGAATTTTCGCAAAGAAAAGTTTACCTTTGAGGTCCTGGATTACAAAAGTGCGTACCACACCATTTTGGGCTGGCCTGCATATGCT
>NW_021217419.1:0-1873 GCF_002162155.2 Triticum dicoccoides
CAAAGGCTTTGTCGTCGAATTGTGGCAGTTGCCTGCGTTTGGGGGTAACACTTTACTGGTCGCTCGAAGCCATATTCTTCGGCAGCTAGGACCTTGGTCCATCTGTCGTTGAGCGTATCCTATTCGGCTTGAAGTTGCTGCCGTTTCTTTTTCGGGCTCCACGCGGTGGCGATGAGCTGTCGCTAGAAGCGTTCTTGTTTGAGGGGTTCCTCTGGGACAATAAAATCTTTGTCACCAAGGCTAACATCCTCTTCGGAGATAGGTAAGTAGTTATTATCTTCCGAATCTTCGTGATCAGCGTGTCCGGGGTTGTACTGACCCTCTTCCCTTTCATCCTGCTCAGACGCGGGTTCGACGGGGTGGTCGGAGTCCTCGGCGCTGTCCGGAGTGTCATTATATCCGGTGCTGGTGTTGCTCTCCCTTGCCCGACATGATCGTGAGCGGCGCCACTGATGCCAGTGCTTAGGTGGTTCATCGAAGGGCTTGTCCTTGTCTAGATCTTGAGTGCCATTGTCGTCCTTCTTCTCAGGTGTATCCACCATGTATATGTTGTAGATGGAAGTCGTCGTCCAATGCCCAGTGATAGGCGGGTTTGGACCTGGTTCGGCATCGACATCATCGTCCATGCCATCGATGTCTTCGGAGGCATAGTCTAGCATGTCGGTTAAATCCTCGACAATGGCTATCAAGTGGGTGGTGGGTGGGATATAAAATTCCCCGCTCTCAGCCCCCAGCCCGAGCTGGGTGTAGTTCGTAGGTGACACTTTCGTAATGGCGAGAGATTGTGTTAAGTCTAGTGTTTCGTTTAAGAGCGAAAGCTGGATAGGAGTCTGCGGATCTGTGGAGCCTGACCCGGTGATAACCACTTGATCGAGCCCAATGGACGCAGACCTCGTTCGTTTGGAGTTGACGTCCAAAGGCGAGTCCAGCCTCCCGATGACGGGGAGAGCCCCGCTTGACCTCGGGTTCACAGATGACGTGGTCGCATCTGGGTTTCCGACTGGAAGCTCCATGACTGGAAAGAGTCCAGCGGGGTTCGTCCTGCCGTCTGCGGATGATGTGGTCCGCCCCAGATCTAAGGCCGAGGCAGGCACGAGCAAATCGACCCCTGGACGGGATCTGTTGGTGGATCCGAAGGGCTTGCTTCGTATGGGTAGGGAGTGGCGCCCGAGGCCGTGAACCCCTCAAAGATCAGGTCTCCTCAGATATCGGCAATGTAGTTCAAACTTTCAAACCTGATCTGGTGACCAGGGGGGTAGTTGTCGACCTGTTCAAGGTTACCGGTCGAGTTGGCACATAGCACGAAGCTGCCAAACACAAAGAGTTGACCAGGGAGAAAGATCTCCTTGGAAGCAGCGTCGTCGTTGATGATGAGGCGAGCCATCGATTCTTCTGTTGACAACACAGCGGAGCTCTCAATGAAAGCACCAATGTCGGTGTCAAAACTGGCAGATCTCAGGTAGGGGGGCCCAAGCTGTGCGTCTAAGGATCAATGGTAACAGGGGACAATGGGACACAATGTTTACCCGGGTTCGGGCCCTCTTAAAGGAGGTAAAACTCTACATCCTCTTGATTGTATTCGATGGGTATAGGGGTTACAAGAGTTGATCTACCTCGAGATCGTGATGGCTAAACCCTAGCTGTCTAGCCTATGATTATTTTGATAGCCTCTATGGACTAAACCCTCCGGTTTATATACACACCGGAGGGGCCTAGGGTTGTATAGAGTCGGTTTACAAGGGAGGAAATAGTACATCCGGACACCAACCTTGTCGTCCACGCATGTGGGAGTCCTACCCGGACACGGGGGATGGTCTTCTGCTTTATCTTAACGGCCCATCAGTCCAGCCCATATCGAATAGACCGGACACTC
>NW_021217420.1:0-1257 GCF_002162155.2 Triticum dicoccoides
CTCTATGGTTATTTCTACTCATAAACTCCTCACAACCCCTTGTTGCAAACATTAAAATATATGAAACATCAGCATGTAATCATCACAAGGACTGTAAACCGATAGAAGAAAATGTTGGGGAACGTTGCATGGGAAACAAAAAATTTCCTATGCTCAACAAGAGCAATCTAGGAGACGTACATCGATGAGAGGAGGGATGGACCTACATAACCATGTAGATCGCTAGGCGGAAGCGTTAAGAAACGCGATGGACATAGTGGAACGTCTTCGTGATCCAATCACGATCCGTCCACGAACTCCCGATCTAGTGCCGAACGGACGACACCTCCGAGTTTAGCACACGTGCGGCTCAGCGGCGTCCTCTCCTTCTTGATCGAGCAAGAGACAAAGAGGGGGGTATATAAGATCGGGTCTAACACAATGGTATGGTGCTGGTGGAGGCAGCGGAATTCCGGCAGGGCTTCGCCAAGCGCGTACTGGTGAATCGTGGGAGAAATTGGGAGAGGTAATGAGCAAGGGTCCAAGGGGTGGCTACTTTGAAGCACAAGTGTGGTAAAAGGATAGTAGCATTACCCCTTCTCTCTTTTTCTCTCTTTTTTTTCTTTTTTTCTTTTTTTTGTTTTTTGGCCTCTTTTTTTTCGTCCAGAGTCTCATCCCGACCTGTGGGGGAATCATAGTCTCCATCATCCTTTCCTCACTGGGACAATGCTCTAATAATGAAGATCATCACACTTTTATTCACTTACAACTCAAGAATTACGACTCGATACTTAGAACAAAATATGACTCTATATGAATGCCTCTGGCGGTATACCGGGATGTGTAATGAATCAAGAGTGACATGTATGAAATAATTATGAACGGTGGCTTTGCCACAAATACAATGTCAACTACATGATCATGATAAGCAATATGACAATGATGGAGCGTGTCATAATAAATGGAACAGTGGAAAGTTGCATGTCAATATATCTCGGAATGGCTATGGAAATGCCATAGTAGGTAGGTATGGTGGCTGTTTTGAGGAAAGTAATGGTGGGTGTATGGTACCGGCGAGTTGCGCGGCACAAGAGAGGCTAGCAATGGTGGAAGAATGAGAGTGCGTATAATCCATGGACTCAACATTAGTCATAAAGAACTCACATACTTATTGCAAAAATCTATTAGTTATTAAAATGAAGTACTACGCGCATGCTCCTAGGGGGATAGATTGGTAGGAAAATACCATCGCTCGTCCCCGACCTCCACTCATAAAGA
>NW_021217421.1:0-1092 GCF_002162155.2 Triticum dicoccoides
TCGAATAGCCGCGTCCGCGGTAAAGGACTACTTGGTTGCCTATACAGTTCATAGACAAGTAAATGGAAACTACTAAAAGCCTCAAGATAAGTGTGAGTGCCGAGGATGGCTCTTCCGTAGGAAGACGGAGGCGGATCCTCGGTAGTGTATTGAAGTGGTGAGTAGTGGACTCGTGTGCGCAAAACCATTTCAGTTGGAGTATCGTAGGATAGCCTAGCCAAGAGTCAAAGCTGGCTTGCTGCAATAACTCCACCAACCCTTCTTGATACTATGCATGTATGTAGGATCTGATGTAAGTCTTGCTGAGTACCTTTGTACTCATGTTGCTATAATCTACATTTTTTACAGAAGACGCTGCAACCCCTTCTGATGGGTTCTATGTAGACGTTGACATCAACGAGTAGGCTAAAGACCCAGGTGGTGACCCTGAGCTTGTGAAGGACCACGTAGTATAGCTAGGCTTTCCAAGCCACTTTTATTTTACTAGTTGTCTGTACCCAGACAAGTTATTTCCGCTGCTGGTTTGTATGACTGTATGACTTGTATGTGGGGTCGTGAGACCCGTACCTTTGTGTATGCTATGTATGGCTCCCTGAGCCTTAAATAAAGTACTTGTGTCGTAGATTCATGTTGTGATGCTTCGTTGTATTTACACATATTGAGCATATTGTGTGTATGATTGAAATGCTTGGTATGTGTGGGATCTGACTATCTAGTTGTTTATCTTTAGTAGCCTCTCTTACCGGGAAATGTCTCCTAGTGTTACCGCTGAGCCATGGTAGCTTGCTACTGCTCTGGAACACTTAGGCTGGCCGGCATGTGTCCTTCTTCGTTCCTGTGTCTGTCCCTTCGGGGAAATGTCACGCTTTGAGTACCGGAGTCCTGTTAGCCCGCTACAGCCCGGTTTACCGGAGTCCTGCTAGCCCAGTGCTACAGCCCGGACCCACTTGCTGATGACCGACACGTTCGAAGCTGGGTCATGGATGCCTGTCCCTGTAAGTCTGTGCCACTTTGGGTTTACGACTAGTCATGTCAGCCCGGGCTCTTTATCACATGGATGCTAGCGACACTATCATATACGTGAGCCAAAAG
>NW_021217423.1:0-2031 GCF_002162155.2 Triticum dicoccoides
GGAAGGAAGGAGAAGTTGAAAACTCAAGTGAAACCTTGTAAAGATTTAGAAGGAGCTTCGCGACGAGATAATGCGGAAAAGCTAGGAACTCCGGAAAAGAAAAATGAAGCATCTTGAACTAAGAGTGAGATAAGATGAACCTCCGGAATAAGGAATTGAATTTACTCGATGAAACAAGAATAAGGAATTACATTATGCGTATCCTTCACCAATTTAAATTGATGACAAGCAGCGGATTTGACATACTACTTATTCTCGTAGAGAGCATTAAGATATATATGGCGCCAACTTGAGAAGGTCTTCAAGAAATCACCGGTCGGGATTGGAAAGAACGAATGAATTGATACGGAAGAGAGATCTTGAACGAACCACCGTAAGAATTAAAAATGAACGAAGAGAAGATAAAGAAACACTGGAAAGAATTTGCAAATGAACGAAGATGCTCGAGAGAATCTATATACATGAGAACGAAGGGCTCACGAACTGATTTGAGATCACTTGAACAAAGCACCGGTAAAATTTGGAGTATGAGAGCTGAAAGCTGGAATGAATAATTCTGATATGATGGCCTCCAGAGAATCAAACTGAAAAGACTCCTGAATTGCTCCGGATAGGTGAAAAGAAATCTCACATTCGAAAAAAATTATGAGAGGATGGTCTCGAACTAGAACCACGAATCTTGAAGAGAATGGAGCAAGATATGGAGGAAAATTCTTCTTCGGTCTTCAAATGCATAGAAAGATAACGAGAAACACCACCAAGAATTGTTGAGGCACCTCGGGATGAAAAATGGAAGGTTGAGCCAACGATGAAAAGAATTTGAAAGATCTTGGAGAAAACATTTGACTGATGATAAATCATTCTTACGTCAAACTTTGAAAAGAATTTGCGAATACCTCCGTGAAAATAAGAAGAGTCTGGTAAGATCCTGGGAAAAGACCTGTGGGTTAGGGCCCACTCAAAAGAAACACCGTTGAAATGATTTAAAAGAGAGGTTGCACCGGTTGAATTAAATGGCTTGAATGAGGTGACATCCTCGAAAGATCTTGAACGAAAGGAGAGTGGAAGCATGAATCTTCGAGATATCTTGAGTACTCCGGAACAAATGAATAGCGAGAAGTGAATGAATATGAGGAGCACCGGTATGAGAAGGCATTTGAAGCAAGGAAAAGAATATGATCAACACAGAAAAGCTAGAATTGAAACCACCGGAGAAGAAAACGAGTGATGAGAGACGAACTTGAAGCTCCGTTAGAATCTTCATGAGAATCACCGGATAAGAATATTGATAGAAAAGAATGGAGAGACTTCACATCAGTAAGATGGATACTCGATTAAGAGATATGAATCCTTGGAGAAAAACAAAGGGAGGGAGGGTGGGAAACACAAAGACAATTTGGAATGGTTGAAACGAACCCCGTTGAGAAGAACTGATGCTTGATCTTGCGGTTGTTGAAATGATCGGATCCACTTGAAGAAAAACACGCCGGTGAAAGAAATTGAAATGACAAACTCGATGATCGAGAAGGATTAGTATTAACATAGGAATATGAGAACACCACTTGGGAAAGGTATGGAATTAACATTTGACTTTGAAGCAACTCGAATACCACAACTCAAAACAAAACAAAGGATTGGCTTGCAGAATAAGCCGGAACAAACATATGATAGAGATTTCGTTCAAAGTTTTCATGGTGGGGCCTACGCGGGCTCGATCGTACAGCACCATCATGTACAAGGCAGTGCACATGACATACGAAGCGTCCCCGAGTCGGCATAGCCAAGGACTCTTTAAGACACAACGAGACCACTATCCTCGGCAAAATCGCTAACAAGTAGACAATCTGCCCAGATTCACGAAATGGCAAAAGTAGAGCTCGATTGACTCAAGCTAGGGTGCTCCATAATTGCAAACAAAGACATGGATGGATAGAGCACTACAAGATTAACAAAACATCCTTACTGATCATCCTCAAAAGAGGCACGGATCACTAAGAAACAACATGAACATATGGCATATTGAAATAAACA
>NW_021217424.1:0-1520 GCF_002162155.2 Triticum dicoccoides
GGGGAGTGCATCTACATACCATTGTAGATTGCTAAGCGGAAGCGTTCAAGAGAATGTGGTTGAAGGAGTCGTACTCGTCGTGATCCAAATCACCGAAGATCCTAGTGCCGAACGGACGACACCTCCGCGTTCAACACACGTACAGCCCGGTGACGTCTCCCATGCCTTGATCCAGCAAGGAGAGAGGGAGAGGTTGAGGACGACTCCATCCAGCAGCAGCACAATGGCGTCGTGGTGATGGAGAAGCATGGCAATCCGGCAGGGCTTCGCCAAGCACCGCGGGAGAGGAGGAGAAAGAGAGGTAGGGCTGCGCCAACATGAGAAGAACTTTGTGTGTTGGGCTGCGCCCCCACTATATATGGGGGGAGAGGGGGGGCTGCGCCCCCACATAGGGTTCCACCCTAGGGGCGGCGGCCAGCCCAAGATCCCATCTGGGGGGCGGCCAAGGGGGGGAGAGGGGAAACTTGCCCCCCAAGTTAGGTGGGTGCGCCCCTTCCCCAAACCCTAGGCGCCTTGGGCCCTTGTGGGGGGCGCACCAGCCCACCTGGGGCTGGTCCCCTACCACACTTGGCCCATGCAGCCATCCGGGGCCGGTGGCGCCACTTGGTGGATCCCCGGGACCCTCCCGGTGGTCCCAGTACGTTACCGATAAAACCCGAAACTTTTCCGGTGACCAAAACAGGACTTCCCATATATAAATCTTTACCTCCAGACCATTCCGGAACTCCTCGTGACGTCTGGGATCTCATCTGGGACTCTGAACAACATTCGGTAACCACGTACAAACTTCCTTTATAACCCTAGCGTCATCGAACCTTAAGTGTGTAGACCCTACGGGTTCGGGAATCTTGCAAACATGACCAGACGTTCTCCGGTCAATAACCAACAGCGGGATTTGGATACCCATGTTGGCTCCTGTTGGGTTTCGTAGTAATTTCAAAAAATTTCCTACGCACACACAGGATCATGTGATGCATAGCAACGAGGGGAGAGTATTGTCTACGTACCCAACGCAGACCGACTGCGGAAGCGATGACACGACGTAGAGGAAGTAGTCGTACGACTTCACGATCCAACCGATCAAGTACCGAAACTACGACACCTCCGAGTTCGAGCACACGTTCAGCTCGATGACGATCCCCGGACTCCGATCCAGCAAAGTGTCGGGGAAGAGTTTCGTCAGCACGACGGCGTGGTGACGATCTTGATGAACTACAGCAGCAGGGCTTCGCCTAAACTCCGCTACAGTATTATCGAGGAATATGGTGGCAGGGGGCACCGCACACGGCTAAGGAATAGATCACGTGGATCAACTTGTGTCAACTTGTGTGTTTAGAGGTGCCCCTGCCTCCGTATATAAAGGAGGAGAGGAGGGGAGGCTGGCCGGCCAAGGGGGGAGGCGCAGGAGAGTCCTACTCCCACTGGGAGTAGGATTCCCCCTCCAATCCTAGTCCAACTAGGATTCCTCGGAGGGGAAAAGAGGAGGAGGGGGCCGGCCACCTCTCCTAGTCCTAATAGGA
>NW_021217425.1:0-974 GCF_002162155.2 Triticum dicoccoides
TCTCGGGTGCCTCCTCTTTTTCACCTCATTTCCACCATAGATTCATTCAAATTAAGTGGTTAAATTACCTTGTTTTAATAGGTAAGTAAGGGGGGAAGCTATATTTAGGTTGTTCTCCTTACAACAATGTGCACATGCACTTTTTACGGCCTAGCTAGATCTATGTATGTTCGTGGTGTTGCATATGTTTGTGGTGTTGCATATGTGTTTGTGTTTGGAGGTGTACCGGTATTTGATATGCGATAGTTGCCAATATTTTGCCGGAATGTTGATTCATTTCCGTTTCGGCGAGAATTTTGGCATTAAGCATTCTTTTTGGTCCTATTTTTAGGGAAAGTCATGCCAAATTTTTGTTTGGTTCTAAAATATCGTTTTGCTCTACCCCGCAGGCGACCATGGTCCGCACGATGACCGAAGGCATCGTGAATAGGTTTTTGAGGTCCGCGAAGGCTGAGATGCTTCAAAAGAACGAGACGGAGATAAGATGTCCGTGTCGAAGATGCAAGCTGAAGAGCCTTATCATGGATGGCTATCGGTGGCAAGGTGATGAAGATGACTACGAAGTCGTCCATGCGGGCCGGGCAAGAAATGAGGAAGGGCAGCAAGACAACCACCGCGGCTCGGGCGGGCGAGAAGACGAAGAATCCCCAGGAGATGATCACGACTGTGATGCTGTACACAGTCATCATGTAGAAGATGCAGGACATGATGATGAGGAAGATGCCGGAGCAGGCGACGGGCATGATCATGAAGATGATGATGCCGGCGGAGCAGACGACGCTGGACCATCGATGGGCTGGGTGCAGGACCCTCATATTCAAGAGCTGCTTCTCAAGCAGACGGATAACGCAAGAGCTGCCGCCCGAGAGAAAGCCAAGATGGATCAACTTGAGTTAGACGCGGTTACTCCATTGTATGAAGGATGCAGGCCCGAGGATACCCGCCTGAAAGTAACGCTCATGGCCCTGGAGATG
>NW_021217426.1:0-4380 GCF_002162155.2 Triticum dicoccoides
CTGGGGGGAAACTTCTTTTGTCCCCCTGTGTTCGGTTGCCGGGGCTCCTCGTCATTGTCCTCGCTTTGCGATCCCTTTTCTTTATTCTTGGCATTTAACTTGCCGACCTGTTTAAAAACCCAACAATCTCTGTTGGTATGATTGGCTGGTTTGTCTAGGGTGCCATGGATCTGCCACGGCCGATCGAGTATGCGGTCCAGGCTGGATGGTCCCTGATTGTTTCTTTTATGTGGCTTCTTTCGGTGACCGGACTTGGAGCCACTGAATCCTGCGTTGACTGTCGTGTCATCGGTGTTGTCACCATTGCTTCGGCATTTGTGTCTGCTGCGTAGGAGCTTGCCGTTGCTATTTTTGACCTCGGGGGTGCCCGTTTCGCTTTCTGTTTTTTTGCTATGGGCCAGCCAGCTATCCTTACCCGCACAAAAGCGGGTCATGAGTGCCGTGAGGGATGCCATGGACTTCGGCTTTTCCTGGCCGAGGTGACGGGTGAGCCATTCGTCACAAATGCTATGTTTAAAGGCCGCTAGGGCTTCGACATCTGGACAGTCGACGATCTGGTTCTTTTTAGTTAGGAACCTAGTCCAGAATTTCCTGGTTGACTCTCCAGGCTGTTGAACTATGTGACTTAAGTCATCGGCGTCTGGTGGCTGGACATATGTACCTTGGAAGTTGTCAAGGAAGGCTTCTTCCAAGTCCTCCCAGCTGCCATTAGAATTTTCAGGCAGACTGTTTAACCAGTGCCGAGCTGGCCCTTTGAGTTTTAGTGGGAGGTATTTGATGGCGTGAAGATCATCTCCGTGGGCCATATGAATGTGGAGAATAAAATCCTCGATCCATACCACGGGATTGGTTGTTCCATCGTATGATTCGATGTTTACGGGTTTAAACCCTTCTGGGAATTCATGATCCATTACTTCGTCAGTGAAGCAAAGAGGGTGTGCGGCGCCTGTATATCGGGCTGCATCACGACGTAGCTCCGATGGAGTTCGTCTGCGGTTTTTGGCCCGGGCGTGACTAGGTTTGTCACGTCCGAATAGGTAGCCGTCGTCGCATGTCGAAGCACGTCCTCATGATCCATAGATCGATCTTGTGTGCCCTGCTCTGCTATCCAGGTCCTGCCGAAGGTCATATGTGTAACCCCGAGCTGTTTTGTCCATGCGTTTACGGCGAGGTGGGGTGGTTGGTGTTCGACTTGAGTTGCCGCTTTATCTTGACCGCGTGGTGGTCGGTCAGCCGCATTATGCGATGATGGTACGGGCTCTGGCGCCTCGTCATCGAACTGAGGTAGTAATTTGTGTTTTGGGTAAGTTTTGGCTGGGCGTTTAAGGCCGTATTCTTTGGCTGCCAGGACATCAGTCCATCTATCGTTGAGCAGATCTTGATCAGCTTGAAGCTGCTGCTATTTCTTTTTCAGGCTTCTTGCAGTGGCTATTAGCTGACGCCTAAAGTGTTCTTGCTCAAGAGGTTCCTAAGGCACAATGAAATCCTCGTTGCCAAGGCTCACCTCATCCTCAGAGGGTGGAAGATAAGTGCTGCCCTCCGAGTCATCGTCTATGGCCTGTTCATCAGGGCTAACTTGCCCATCTTCCCGATCGTCTTGTTCGGCCGTTTGTTTGTCGGGATCTTCTCTGTCTTCGGCACCGTCCGGAGTGTGATCGTCTCCTGTGCCGGTGTTGCTGTCCTTGCTGCGGCGGGATTTAGAGTGGCGCCACTGATGCAGGCGCTTTGGTTGTGTCTTAGGAGGCTCGTCCTTGACTGGCTTTTACTTGTCCTCGCCGCTATTCTCTTTGGGTGCATCCACCATGTATACGTCGTACGACTAAGTGGCCGTCCAGCGTCCGGCAAACGGCAGGTTTTGGCCATGCTCCTCATCTGCATCGTCGTCCATTCTGTCGATGTCTTCAGAGCCGTAATCGAGCATGTCGGTTAAGTCCTCGACAGTGGATATGTAGTGGGTGGCGGGTGGCAAGCGAAATTCCCCATCATCAGCCTCCAGTTCGAACCGGACATAGTTCGGCTGTGAGTCACCCGCTAAGGACAGATTTTTTAATGAGTTCAGCATGTCGCCTAGAGGCGAGTGCCAGAAATGTCTGCCGCACTGAATTCGTTGATCGATGACCGACCCAGCTCGACATAAGCGGACGCACACAGTTTGGAACTTATCACCGGAAACAAGTCCGAGGCTCCGGAGACACAGATATCACCTAAGGTTGGGTCTGCGTGCGGCTCCAATGCCGCGGAGTCTGCGGCTTCCGTGGCGGGGTTGAGCTTCCCGTCCTCGGATGGCGCAGTCTGCGCTGGATCTAAGGCCGAAGCAGTTACAGGTGCAATTTCTTGAGTATGGCCCGACGACAGATTTAAATCATGTTCATCATAGGGTTAGGGAGCGGCTGCCGTGGTCTCGAATCCGTCGAAGATCAAGTCTCCGCGGATGTCCGTGACATAGTTCAAGCTCCCAAATCTGACCCGATGGCCAGGGGCGTAGCTGTCGATCTTCTCCAGATGGCCAAGCGAGTTGGCCCGCAGTGCGAAGCCGCCGAACACGAAGATTTGTCCGGGGAGGAAGGTTTCCCCTTGGACAGCATCGTTGTTGATGTTTGAAGAAGCCATCGAACCTTTTGGGGACGGCATGGTGGAACTCTCAATGAAAGCTCCAATGTCGGTGTCAAAACCGACGGATCTTGGGTAGGGGTCCCGAACTGTGCGTCTAAGGTCGATGGTAACAGGAGACGGGGTACACAATGTTTACCCAGGTTCGGGCCCTCTCTATGGAGGTAATAGCATACTTCCTGCTTGAATGATCTTGATGAATATGAGTATTACAAGATTTGATCTACCACGAGATTGTAATGGCTAAAACCCTAAAAGTCTAGCCTGTATGACTGTATATGTTTCCAGACTAAGCCCTCCGGTTTATAGACACCGGAGGGGACTGGGGTTGTACAAAGTCGGTTACAGAGAAATGAATCTTCATATGTGGTCGCCAAGCTTGCCTTCCACACCAAGGAGAGTCCTATCCGGACACGGGAGAGAGTCTTTGGTCTTGTATCCTCACAACCCATTAGTCCGACCCATGTACAACAGGCCGGACGCCCGAGGACCCCTTAGTCCAGGACTCCCTCACCCCCCTTCCTAGTCCAATTCAGACCAGAGGGGGAGGGGGTGTGCAGCCTGCCCTGGCTGCCCCTCTCTCTCCACTAAAGCCCATTAGGGCCTATATACTCCCCGGGGGGTTCCGGTAACCCCCCGGTACTCCGGTATATGCCCGAACTCACTCGGAACCATTTTGATGTCCAATCATAGTCATCCAATATATCGATCTTTATGTCTCGACCATTTCGAGACTCCTTGTCATGTCTGTGATCATATTCGGGACTTCGAACTACCTTCGGTACATTAAAACACATAAAATCATAATACCGATCGTCACCAAACGTTAAGCGTGCGGACCCTACGGGTTCGAGAACTATGTAGACATGACCGACACTCATCTCCGGTCAATAACCAATAGCAAAACCTGGATGCTCATATAGGTTCCTACATATTCTACGAAGATCTTTATAGGTCAAACCACATAACAACATATGTTGTTCCCTTTGTCATCGGTATGTTAATTGCCCGAGATTCGATCGTTGGTATCTCGATACCTAGTTCAATCTCGTTACCGGCAAGTCTCTTTACTCGTTCTGTAATGCATCATCCCGTAACTAACTCATTAGTTACAATGCTTGCAAGGCTTATAGTGATGTGCATTACTGAGAGGGCCTAGAGATACCTCTCCGACAATCGGAGTGACAAATCCTAATCTCGATCTATGCCAACTCAACAAACACCACCAGAGACACCTGTAGAGCATGTTTATAGTCACCTAGTTACGTTGTGACGTTTGATAGCACACTAAGTGTTCCTCCAATATTCAGGAGTTGCATAATCTCATAGTCATAGGAACATGTATAAGTTATGAAGAAAGCAATAACAACAAACTAAATGATCATCCTGCTAAGCTAATGGATGGGTCAAGTCAGTCACATCATTCTCTAATGATGTGATCCCGTTCATCAAATGAAAACTCTTTGTCCATGGCTAGGAAACTTAACCATCTTTGACTAACGAGCTAGTCAAGTAGAGGCATACTAGTGACACTCTGTTTGTCTATATATTCACACATGTACTAAGTTTCCGGTTAATACAATTCTAGCATGAATAATAAACATTTATCATGATATAAGGAAATATAAATAACAACTTTATTATTGCCTCTAGGGCATATTTCCTTCAGTCTCCAATTTGCACTAGAGTCAATAATCTAGATTACATTGTAATGCTTCTAACACCCATGGAGTCTTGGTGCTGATCATGTTTTTCTCGTGAGAGAGGATT
>NW_021217427.1:0-873 GCF_002162155.2 Triticum dicoccoides
AGTCGTGACTTAGCTTTTTGACATGTAGTGCAGCGAGCAATAAAACGCTCAACATCCCGTCTCATCTTTGGCCAAAAGAAATGTGTAGCAAGTACGTCCTCCGTCTTCTTCACGCCAAAGTGTCCCATTAATCCTCCTCCATGCGCCTCCTGCAACAACAAAAGACGAACGGAGCTAGCTGGAATGCATAGCTTGTTAGCACGAAACACAAATCCATCGTTAACAACAAACTTGTTCCACATTCTTCCTTCTTTACAATTCTGCATTACATCTTTAAAATCAGCATCATGCACATATTGAGCTTTGATGGTTTCCAAACCAAATATTTTGAAGTCAAGTTGTGAAAGCATAGTATAGCGGCGAGACAATGCATCAGCAATAACATTTTCTTTTCCCTTCTTGTGTTTAATGACATAAGGAAAAGTCTCAATGAATTCAACCCATTTAGCATGTCTAAGGTTCAGTTTAGCTTGACTTTTAATATGTTTCAAAGATTCATGATCAGAATGTATAACAAATTCTTTAGGCCATAAATAATGTTGCCATGTTTCTAAAGTCCGAACAAGAGCATATAATTCTTTATCATAAGTAGAATAATTCAGACTAGGCCCACTCAATTTTTCAGAAAAGTATGCAACAGGTTTGCCATCTTGTAATAACACACCGCCTAATCCAATTCCACTAGCATCACATTCAAGCTCAAAAGTCTTATTAAAATCAGGAAGTTGGAGTAAAGGAGCATGTGTCAACTTATCTTTCAATACCGTGAAGGCTTCTTCCTGTGCGGTACCCCAAAGAAAAGGCACATCTTTCTTTGTAAGCTCATTGAGAGGTGCAGCAATGGTGCTGAAATCTCTCACAAAACGCCTATAG
>NW_021217428.1:0-1470 GCF_002162155.2 Triticum dicoccoides
ATATATATATATATATATATATATATATATATATATATATATTCACAGGCACAGCAGACATATGATGTATCCAACACATAGCTCCATCCATGACAACATATATACATACATAAGAAAAACAGTTTCATCCATACATCTTACACTAATATCACAATGTTCATCCAACACATTGTTCCATGCATCCATATAACAAGTTCCACATTATTCTTTGATACAAACGAAAAGAAGAACAAAGAAACAAGCACTCCATCCATGCAAGCTTCAATATAGTGAGTTAAATCTACAAAATGGGAAACAAGAAAGTTAGAAGAAGAAGAGGAAGAAAACTAGAAGAAGAAGAAGAAGAAGAAGAAGAAGAAGAAGAAGAAGAAGAGGAAGAAGAAGAAGAAGAAGAAGAAGGAGGAGGAGGAGGAGGAGGAGGAGAAGAAGAAGACTGGAAGAAGAAGAAGAAGAAGAAGAAGAAGAAGAAGTAGCAGTAGAACTTCTTCTTCTTCTTCTTTTCTTCCTATTCCTTCTTTTCTTCCTCTTCCTTGATTTTCTTCATCTTATTATGTCATTTGTGGACTAAATAGGCTAAATTATGTCATAAATGGACTAAGCAGGCTAAATAAGAAGAAAAATACCGTTATCACGGAGGTGTGGGAATGGTCGGGGCTGCACCATTGGCAGACGGAGGTGAAGGACCGGCCGGGGTTCCGGCATTGGCAAACGCGGAAGGATTGGTCGATGCTTGTCGGGAGCCATGCTGAAACAAAGATCATTTCCAATAATGTCTCGTTAGCATGATGCAAACTGAAATGTGAATAGTAGTAACTAAGGACCATTCAAATCAAACTCACCATGGCCGCCGAAGCAATCTGGGGCATCAGCGGAGGGGCCTGACCATTTTGCTCGCACATGGTCTGCACATTTCGTTCTCACGAGTCAGTGATATTAGTTAGTAATGCGAACATTACGTGCATGATTGGGCTAATATGCACAAGAAACGTACCACGATGAGCTCCTATAGGGCCCGGTGAGACACATTGTTCCGGTTCCTCTCCTCCTCCAACAACTTAGCCGTCCTCTCCTCCCTCTACCTCTCCCTCTCCGCCGCCTCCCTTTTTGCCTCCTCCAAAAGCGCCTAGGTCTTCAATATCTCTTTCTCAACCGTTGCCTGCATCACAGCACTCATCATTAGCATTGTAATCATCGACGGACGCACACACAATGTAATGGAGGAAAGGTCAGAGAGTCCATATAACTAACCGCCACGGCGAGCTCCGCGGGTCATGCACGAGGCGTTATCTCAGGATCAGAGCTACTCAGGCGCTTCTTGATCTACGGGACAGTCTTAGGACAACTTAGCAGTCCATTGTTGGGGAACGTAGTAATTTCAAAAATTATCCTACGCACAAACAGGATCATGGTGATGCATAGCAACGAGAGGGGAGAGTGTGTCCACGTACCCTCGTAGACCGAAAGCGGAAG
>NW_021217429.1:0-847 GCF_002162155.2 Triticum dicoccoides
GTAATAGTCCACGAAACAGGTCAGAATCGACAAAACCGGGAGTGTTGCTGACCGACACGTAAACGCACCCCGGGGTTCGTCAATCGTGGAAATCACTCCAAGACCCCAAAACAGTGAGTAATAGTCCACGAAACGGCCCAGAATCGGCCAAAACAACGAGTGTTGATGACCGACACGTAAGCGCACCTTGGGGTTGAATAACTACAGAAATCGCTTCGGGACCCCAAAACGGTGAGTAATAGTCCATGAAGCGGGTCAGAATTGGCCAAAACTATTAGTGTTTGACGACGGGCACATAAAGGCACCCTAGGGATCGTCAATCGTGGAAATCGCTTTGGGACCCCCAAAACGGCGTGTAATAGTCCATGAAACAAACCAGAATTGGCCCAAATTGTGAGTCTTGATGACCGACACGTAAACGCAACCCCGGGTTCGTCAATCGTGGAAATCACTTTGGGACCACAAAACTGAGTAATAGTCCAAGAAACGGGCCAGAATCGGCCCAAACTGCGAGTCTTGACGACCAACAGGTAAGCACACCTTGGGGTTCGACAACCATGGAAATCGCTTTGGGACCCCCAAAACGGTGAGTAATAGTCCACGAAACAGGTCAGAATCGACAAAAACCGGGAGTGTTGATGACCGACACGTAAACGCACCCCGGGGTTCGTCAATCGTGGAAATCACTCCAAGACCCCAAAACAGTGAGTAATAGTCCACGAAACGGCCCAGAATCGGCCAAAACAACGAGTGTTGATGACCGACACGTAGGCGCACCTTAGGGTTCAATAACTATGGAAATCACTTCGACACCCCAAAACGGTGAGTAATAGTCCACGAAGCGGGT
>NW_021217430.1:0-2016 GCF_002162155.2 Triticum dicoccoides
GTGCGATCTCCTCCCCCCGCCGAACCGAAAGGGGCTCGGTCCGCCGGTCCCAGAGGTGTTCGTGGATCAGTTTCCCCGACAACGATGCGCAGGGAAAATCACACTGGATGTGGTATTCGGCAACTCGGAGAATTATAGGTCCGAAGAAATCACATTCCAAGTGGCCCTGTTTAGCAGTTGATACCACACCCTCTTGGGGTGGGACACATTCACAAGCTTCCAAGCCATACCCCATTACGGGTACATGAAGCTCAAGATGCCGGGGCCCAATGGAATCATCGCTCTAGCTAGTGATCCAGACATAGCACTCCGCGCCAAAAATAAAACTGCCGCACTAGCCTTGGAGGCATTATACGAAGCCCTCGCGGCCGAAGAGTTAACTGTGCTGCGCTCCGCAGTAGACAGGGATGATGTGATACTCGACAAACGACCGAAGTCCACCTCTTTTCAACCAGCAGACGAAATAGTCAAATTCCAGGTGCACCCAACGGACCCTACAAAAACAACATCAATTGGGGCACAACTGCACCCCACAATAGACGCCGCACTACGAGGGTTCTTGCGCAAGAATTGGGACATTTTCGCCTGGCATCCTTCAGACATGCCAGGTATCCCACGCAGGCTGGCCGAACATAGTCTAAACATACTAAAGGGATAGACGCCGGTCAAGTAGACTCTTCGGCGCTTTTCAGAACCCAAGCGACAAGCCATGGGAGAAGAGCTAGCCAACCTACTCAAGCCGGATTCATCAAAGAAATAAAACATCCGGACTGGCTAGCAAACCTGGTGATGGTACCAAAGAAGGACAAATCCTGGCGCCTATGCGTCAATTTCAAAGACCGTAATAAGGCTTGCCCTAAGGATCCCTTCCCCCTCCCCCGCATTGATCAAATTATCGACACTACCGCAGGACACGACTCATTGTGTTTCCTCGATGCATACTCTGGATACCATCAAATCAAGATGGCGGAGTCCGATCAAGCCGCAACAACATTCATCACTCCATACGGTCCCTTCTGTTTTAATACCATGCCTTTCGGGCTCAAAAACGCCGGTGCAACCTATCAACGCATGATTCAGACATGCCTGGAAACACAAATCGGCAAAACAGTGGAGGCTTATGTGGACGATGTGGTCATCAAAAACAGACACGTCAAATCATTAATAGACGACTTGAGGCTTATGTTCGACAATCTCCGAACATATGATATCAAGATCAACTCGGAAAAATGCATTTTAGGCGTACCAGCCAGAAAGCTCTTGGGCTTTATTGTTTCCAATTGAGGAATCAAAGCAAACCCGGCAAAATCCGAGCTCTGTCACAGTTGGCTACCCCAACAGACCTCAAGCAAATCCAGAAACTAACTGGATGCATGGCCGCCCTAAGCCGCTTTATCTCTCGATTAGGAGAAAAGGCGCTACCTCTTGATCGCCTTCTTCGACGCACCAAACACTTCGAGTGGACAGATGCGGCTACGGCTGGGCTGGAGGAAATAAAAGCCCTCTTGGCCACCAATCCAATCCTGGCAACACCAAATGTCGGTGAACCCATGCTGCTATACATAGTTGCAACACACCAGGTTGTAAGCGCAGTGCTCGTCGTCGAACGAGAGACAGATGGACATAAATTCCCACTACAAAAGCCGGTATATTACATATCCACGGTCCTCACTCCATGCAACTCACGGTACCCACATTATGAAAAGATAGCATAGGCGGTCTTCATGGCATCCCAAAAACTACGGCACTACTTTCAAGAGTGTTCAATCACGGTGGCCTTCGAAGTACCGCTCAGTGACATAATAAATAACCGCGATGCCACGGGCTGGATTGCAAAATGGGCTATCGAGCTCCTCCCGTTCGACATAACATACAAACCACGATGGTCCATTAAGTCGCAAGTACTGGCTGACTTCATCGCTGAATGGACAGAAGCCGAAGTCCCTAAAGAGTACGGCGCGTACTCCAATTGGATCATGCACTTCGACGCCTCTAAGATGCTAGCTGGTCTAGGGG
>NW_021217431.1:0-1469 GCF_002162155.2 Triticum dicoccoides
TAGTCTAGAATGGTCTGAATCTCTCTATTTAATCCACCCAGAAAACGTGCAAGCATAGCTTCATTCTCCTCAACAATACCACATCTAATCATGCCAGTTTGTAATTCCTGATAATATTCTTCTACAGAATTTTTCCCTTGTCTTAAACGCTGCAATTTTTGAAGCAATTCACGTTGATAATATGGTGGAACCCAACGCGTACGCATAGCAGTTTTCAAAGCAGCCCAAGTAGTTGGAATAGGATATAATCTACAATGTTCAGACCACCATACACATGCAAAACTAGTGAAAGCACAAACAGCAGCAGCAACTCGTCTCTCCTCAGGATATTGTAAACATGTAAATCGTTGTTCAGTTTCTAACTCCCAAGTAAGATATATATCAGGAACATATCTACCCTCAAATGGTGGAATATTCAATTTTAGTTTGGGAATATGGACATCATCTCGTACCTGAGGTGGTGGTGCAGGCCTACCATTACGAATATATACCTGAGGTCGACCTGCTGGTGGTGGTACAGGTGGCTGCACATAGTGCTGATTTTGATCAACATCATCCTCATAATCTCCCACATAATCATCCTCCTCCGCATCAGCAGCAGGAGCCACAGAAGTATCAACAGCAGCACCAACAGTTTGGCCAAACGCAAGAGGAACACGGCTTGCTCGGCGGAGGTCTGTTTCGCAACGTGGAGGTAGTCGTCGTTGTTGTTGTTGGAGAGGTGCGTTAGGTGCAGCGGGTGGTGGTGGTGGAAGACGCGCAAGCAATTCATTGAACTTGTTATCGAGCTTTGTTTCGAACGTCTTCTCAAGGCCAGTGATCTTCTCCATGGCCTCTTCAAAATTGTTCAGCACATCTTGCACCTGTTCAGTCATCATTTGCTGAAATTATCATGAAGCTCCTTGTTCGATAAATTCTCCCAGTCAATCTCGTCGGCTTGTGATCCTGGCATGGTTAGCAGCAATAGAAATACAAAAGAATATGATCCTACAGACTACGAACAAGTGGTGGTGGTATATGGCAACAGCGACGATGATGATGCGGTGGTGATATATGGCAGCGGCGACGTGACAACCTGTGAACAGAACTCGAAACTCTAAAAGACTAGACGCTAAGACCAGCAACTGGACACGACGATGCAACCGCAAATTCAACAAAGCAAATACAGAAAAGATTATGCAAGGCTCAGATTGGTTCGGATGGGATGAACTAACCCTAATTTTTTTTGGCTTTTTCGTGGACTATAGGTATGAAGAACAGACTCGATCTAAACTACGAAAAACTGTAAAATCTCACCGAGCAACCTGGAAATCTGATACCACTTGATAGAGGCAAAGGTGTCCCGTCTTTCGATGAGATGATGGATATCGCTTTGGTGGAAGTCAACTTTGACGATCCGACTACGAACGTGCGAGGACGTCGCGCCTTAGCAATCGCTAAACCAACTCCGAGAGGTTATTGACCACGCC
>NW_021217432.1:0-898 GCF_002162155.2 Triticum dicoccoides
TATTACCGCAGATTTATTGAAGGATTTTCCACCATATCCAAGCCTATGACACAGTTACTCAAGAAAGATAAGAAGTTTGAATGGACAGAAGCCTGCGAGAAAAGTTTCCAAGAGCTAAAGCGGAAATTAACAACAGCACCAGTATTAATTGTACCCGATATACACAAGAATTTTGAAGTATTTTGTGACGCATCCAGAAAGGGTCTCGGATGCGTGTTGATGCAAGAAGGCAAGGTTGTCGCCTACGCTTCAAGGCAACTTCGCAAACACGAGGAAAATTATCCCACTCATGATTTAGAAATGGCAGCAGTTATTCATGCACTCAAGGAATGGAGGCATTTTCTACTTGGGAATCGATGTGAGATATATACGGATCACAAAAGCCTCAAATACATTTTTACGCAGCCAGAACTAAATTTACGGCAACGCCGCTGGTTAGAATTGGTAAAGGATTACGAAGTTGGTATCCATTACCATCCAGGGAAAGCAAACGTAATGGCCGATGCCCTGAGTCGGAACCCCAGCTCCGACGGGAACTGTCTGCACAGCTTGAGGCCCGAATTCCATCAAGAATTTGTCAAGCTCAACTTGATAATGGTAGCAGAAGGCACCATATCAAACTTGGAAATACAACCACACCTTGTGGAGAAAATTAAAGAGGCTCAGTCCGGTCACCCCAGCATTGAAGGAATTAAAAGGAAGTTGAGTATGGGCAAGGCCTCGGAATTCGTCATAGACAATGAAGGAATATTATGGTACGGAGAAAGGCTATGCGTGCCAAACATAGAAGACCTTAAACAGCAAGTTTTAACTGAAGCACACACCACTCCATATTCGATCCACCCTGGAGGAACCAAAATGTATAAGGATATTCAGGAAAGATTTTGGTGGCACGGTA
>NW_021217433.1:0-2057 GCF_002162155.2 Triticum dicoccoides
TCATGCTGACGCAGTAATGCTTTCTGGATTTAATTTAATTCTGAAATTCCAGAAAAATGCCTAAAACTTCCAAAATTCATAGAAAATTAACCGTAACTCCAAATTAAATAATTTATATATGAAAAATTATCAGAAAAATTCAAGGAATCCATCTGTACCATTTTCATGCATGTTAGAACAACTTATCACTACTGTTTAGGGCAAATGAAGTGAAGGGCATTTAAATAATCACATATGGAGTTTGAATTTGAATCTTGTATTCAAACCAACTTCATTTAATCTGGTTTTAGGTGCATTAGCCCAAAACACATTCATATTGCCATGTCATGATCATGCATCATATTGTGCATTGCATTGATTGTGTTTCCTTCTGTGTTGCCGGTATTGTCCCCTCTCGATAGACGTGATACCGATGATGTGATCGTTGACACTGATGAAGACTCAATGTTATCTTCAGAAGTGCCAGGCAAGCAAAACCCCCTTGTTCATTCCGATAAAATCCCACTCTCTCGCTCCCGCTCTCTTTTACTGCATTAGGACAACATCGATTCATCTGTTACTTGCTGCGGTAGCTGAACCCCTTTATCCTTTGCATGACCTGTCATTCCACAGTAAATAGATGAAACCCACTAGCATGAGTAGGAGTTGTTTGAGCCCTGTTGTGCCTACTCATTCATGTTTGTTTGTCATGCCTGCTACTGCTTAGAGTTGAGTCAGGTCTGATTCATCGGGGATGAATCAGAGGTGTGTGAACATGTCCTACTGTGTGTGAGGTAAGTGTGTGAACATGATTTGGTAAAGGTAGCGGTGAGAGGCCATGTAGGAGTACATGGTGGGTTGTATCATTGCAGCCGTCCTCAGGAACTGAGTTCTGTGTTTGTGATCCATGATTCAGCTACTACCACGCATTGGGCCCGAAACCAATGGACCCTCTCAGCTTCTTAATCACCCTTGTCCTCTGTCCAGGAGTTGCAAGTAGTTTCTGGTGTTTGTAGTATGCTGGAGGCCGTGGACAGCGCTGACCGTAGGGGTGGGCTGTGATGCGGTAGGCACGTGGCCGGGTAAACCGGGCACCCGTTTGGTGTCACGGAACCCTGTACACATCGTTTGGGGCTGTGAGCGAAACTCCGGCCGGATCTCCTCATGGATGGAACCCGAATAGGCGATAAACCTGGACTAGAGACTTGAGTGTTTAGGCAGGCCGTGGCCGACACCCACGTTGGGCTTCCGCTTGAAGGTTGCCGAGTACATGCCGTGTAAACGGCGGTAAGTGGTGAGAGCGTGTGTGAAGAAGTACACCCCTGCAGGGTTAACCTAATCTATTCGAATAGCCGTGTCCATGGAAAAGGACCTCTGGGTTGCTTATATCAGTTCATAGACAAGTGAAAGTGGATACTCTAAAATACGCAAGATAAGCGTGAGTGCTATGGATGGCATTCTCGTAGGGAGACGGGAGCGGATCCATAGTGGTGTATTGATATGGTGAATATGTGGACTCGTGTCCGCCACCTCAAAAGAGTTACTTGCAGTCGTAGTTTAGGATAGCCACCGAGTCAAAGCTGGCTTACTGCAGTTAAACCCCACCATCCCCTTGTTGAAAATGATGCATATGTAGTTAGTTCTGATGTAAGTCTTGCTGGGTACATTTGTACTCACGTTTGCCTATTTTATGTTTTGCAGAGAGACTTCAGTCTCACTAGTAGTTCCGCTTGGACTTCGACGTTTAGCTTGATACCTCAGCTACGATCTTGTGCCCTCGGCAGGATCTGATAGATAGTCAGGCTTCTCAGCCTTTTTCATTTATAGATGTCTGTACTCAGACATGATAGCTTCCGCTTGTGCTTTGACTTGTATGCTCTGATTGTTGGGTCATAAGACCCATGTTTGTAATGTCTCGCTCCTCGGAGCCTATTGAATAAACTACTTGAGTCGTAGAGTCATTTTGTGATGCCATGTTGTATTGCACATATCGAGCATATTGTGTGTATGTTATTGAAATGCTTGGTATGTGTGGGATCTGACCATCTAGTTGTTTATCTTTAGTAGCCTCTCTTACC
>NW_021217434.1:0-2157 GCF_002162155.2 Triticum dicoccoides
AAAAAAAAAATATGTGAGTTAGTTTAGAGCAAGACAAAGTTATCAATAGCAGGAGACCAAACGTTGACCAAGTTTTCAAATTTGCCATGCGGTTTATATAACTAGCTAGTTTGATCCTCATAAAACATTGCAATTATAACACACTATTTAGCTAGATTTTAAGGTTTCATCGTAATTATTCGCAAAAGCAACTGGGCTTATGTTTGTGGCAGACTGAAATGTATACCTTTGCAACATATATGGAACCAAGTTGAGAGATGAAGTTTTGACCATGTTTGGAGTTGTCAGATGGTCGATATTATTAGTTCTACATTCATCCAAAAGATTCAAACATTTTATATTAGTAGGAAAATATGACTTCACTCTGATTGACTAAGCAAAATTCATAGCATCGAAGAAAGTCAAACAAAACACTAGCGCCAAGAATCCTGATGGGAGGATGATCCAACGATTTCATGAACAACACCACTATAACAGATTAATTTTATTTTTCTTCTCTGATTTTTCTAACTAAAGTAACTGGTGTCATCTCAGTAGCTATGTCACACAAGTAAAAGTATATAAGTACGGGATGAAGACTAGCAGATTTTTGCATGAGAGAGGTAGATCTTGTAGCAGGAACTGTAGGCAAGGAAGATGGAAGAGGATGTATAAATAAATAAGGACGAGTCTACGTAGCGGCCGGCTGCTCGCTGGCATGCGCGAGCGGCCGGCCTAAAATAGAAATTCTTTTATCCGCTAGCGTCTGCTCTGTATAGACATGCATGTGTGTAATTTTTGTCCGCTAGCGCATGTATTTTTTAGCATTTAATACATTCAAATCAGTCACAATCAGTTGGAAAAAACAGATCACATATGCATTTGTTTCAGTTTTCAAATTTTCAAAAAGCTATATCTTCCAAACCGCGCTTCGGAATTAAGATCCGTTTTCACCGCTGGAATCCTCGCAACGTGCTCTTCAAAACTATATCCCGCATGGGGATGTTTCGACGAACTAGTCTTCCTGCCAACTAAACATCAATGTGTGTGCAACTAGACTAGATTGCCGCGCCAACTGAGCATATGTGTGTGTGCCAAAAAAGTCCTGCCAATTATATTCATGTTCATAATCAGAGGGGTAATAATATGCATAAAGGATCTGAACATATGATCTTCCACCAAATAAACCAACTAGCATCAACTACAAGGAGTAATCAACACTGCTAGCAACCTACTAGCACCAATCCCGAACTTGGAGACAAGAATTGGATACAAGAGATGAACTAGGGTTTGGAGATGAGATGGTGCTGGTGAAGATGTTGATGGAGATTGCCCTCTCCTGATGAGAGGAGCGTTGGTGATGATGATGACGATGATTTCCCCCTCCCGGAGGGAAGTGTCCCCGGCAGAACAGCTCTGCCGGAGCCCTAGATTGGTTCCACCAAGGTTCCTCCTCGTGGCGGCGGAGTCTCATCCCGAAAGGTTGCTTCTGATTTTTTTCTCATCAAAAGAGCTCATATAGGAGAAGATGGGCGTCGGAGAGCCACCAGGGGGCCCACGAGGTAGGGGGGCGCGCCCAGGGGGGAGGGACGCGCCCCCCACCCTCGTGAGCAGGGTGTGGGCCCCTGGCCTTCATCTTTGGCGACGATTTTTCTTTATTTATTTTAAGATATTACGTGGAGTTTTAGGACTTTTGGAGTTGCTAGGTCTTCAATATTTGCTCCTTTTCCAGCCAGAATTCCAGCTGCCGGCATTCCCCCTCTTCATGGTAAACCTTGTAAAATAAGAGAGAATATCCATAAGTATTGTGACATAACGTGAAATAACATCCCATAATGCGATAAATATCGATATAAAAGCATGATTCAAAATGGACGTATCAAGTAGCTATCGTTTTGTGCAGGTATGAGGGACTTGTGCGTGGCCTCCTACTGGATTGATACCTTGGTTCTCAAAAACCGAGGGAAATACTTACGCTACTGTGCTGCATCATCCTCTCCTCTTCGGGGGAAACCAACGCAAGCTCAAGACGTAGCAGATCTCACGAAGGGCGCAGGAGCTAATGAAATCGTTAAAAGCGTCAGCCAACGCCCAAGAAAAGTTATTAGTGTTCTTATCCGTAGGAGAGCGAAGCAAATTAAAGTCGCCTCCGATCACAAGTGGGAGGGTGCAAGCTTC
>NW_021217435.1:0-2440 GCF_002162155.2 Triticum dicoccoides
ACGTATGTTGTTATGCGGTTTGACCGATAAAGATCTTCATAGAATATGTGGGAGCCAATATGGGCATCCAGGTCCCGCTATTGGTTATTGACCGGAAACAAGTTCCAGGTCATGTCTACATAGTTCTCGAACCCGTAGGGTCCGCACGCTTAACGTTTCGTTGACGATATAGTATTATATGAGTTATGTATGTTGGTAACCGAATGTTGTTCGGAGTCCCGGATGAGATCATGGACATGACGAGGAACTCCGGAATGGTCCGGAGATAAAGTTTGATATATGGGATAATAGTGTTTGATCTCCGGAAGGGTTCCGGAATTCACTGGAAGGGGTTCCGGATGTTTCCCGAAATGTTTGGGTACGAGAACACGTTAATTGGGCCAAAGGGGAAAGCCCACAAGGTTTTTGGAAAGCGCAAAAGGAAGTTTTGCGGAGTCCAGGGGCCAGACGCCAGGGTCCCTGGCGTCTGGGTCCAGACGCCGGGAACCCTGGCGTCTGGCCCTGGAGTCCGAGAAGGACTCTTGCCTTTCGGGTGAAACCGGCTTTGTGGAGGATTTTACTCCAAGTTTCGACCACAAGGCTCAACATATAAATAGAGGGGCAGGGCTAGGACCAAGACACATCAAGAAACACCAAGCCGTGTGCCGGCAACCCCGTCCCCTCTAGTTTATCCTCCATCATAGTTTCCGTAGTGCTTAGGCGAAGCCCTGCAGAGATTGTTCTTCACCAACACCGTCACCACGCTGTCGTGCTGCCGGAACTCATCTACTACTTCGCCCGTCTTGCTGGATCGAGAAGGCGAGGACGTCATCGAGCTGAACGTGTGCAGAACTCGGAGGTGCCGTGCATTCGGTACTTGGATCGGTCGGATCGTAAAGACGTACGACTACATCAACCGCGTTGATAAACGCTTCCGCTTAGCGATCTTCAAGGGTATGAAGATACACTCCCTTTCTCGTTGCTATGCATCACCATGATCTTGCGTGTGCGTAGGATTTTTTTTTGAAATTACTACGTTCCCCAACAGTGGTATCAGAGCTAGGTTTTATGCGTAGATGTCATATGCACGAGTAGAACACAAGTGAGTTGTGGGCGATACAAGTCATACTGCTTACCGGCATGTCATACTTTGGCTCAGCGGTATTGTGAGATGAAGCGGCCCGGACTGACATTACGCGTACGCTTACGCGAGACTGGTTTCACTTTTACGAGCACTCGTGCTTAAAGGTGACTGGCGGGTGTCTGTCTCTCTCACTTTAGGTGAATCAAGTGTGGCTACGCCCGGTCCTTGCGAAGGTTAAAACAGCATTAATTTGACGAACTATCGTTGTGGTTTTGATGCGTAGGTAAGAACGGTTCTTGCTAAGCCCGTAGCAGCCACGTAAAATTTGCAACAATAAAGTAGAGGACGTCTAGCTTGTTTTTGCATGGCATGTTGTGATGTGATATGGTCAAGACGTGATGCTATATTTTATTGTATGAGATGATCATGTTTTGTGACAGAAGTTATCGGCAACTGGTAGGAGCCATATGGTTGTCGCTTTATTTTATGAAATGCAAACGCCCTGTAATTGCTTTACTTTATCACTAAGCGGTAGCGATAGTCGTAGAAGCAATAGATGGCATAACGACAACGATGCTATGATGGAGATCAAGGTGTCGCGCCGGTGACGATGGTGATCACGACGGTGCTTCGAAGATGGAGCAAGCACAAGATGATGATGGCCATATCATATCACTTTTATTGATTGCATGCGATGTTTATCCTTTTTGCATCTTATCTTGCTTTGATTGACGGTAGCATTTTAAGATGATCTCTCACTAAAATTATCAAGAAGTGGTCTCCCTGAGTATGCACCGTTGTGAAAGTTCTTCGTGCTGAGACACCATGTGATGATCGGGTGTGATAGGCCCTACGTTCAAATACAACGGGTACAAAACAGTTGCACACGCGGAATACTCAGGTTAAACTTGACGAGCCTAGCATATAACAGATATGGCCTCGGAACACGGAGACCGAAGGTCGAGCGTGAATCATATAGTAGATATGATCAACATATTGATGTTCACCGTTGAAACTACTCCATCTCATGTGACGATCGGACATGGTGTAGTTGATATGGATCACGTAATCACTTAGAGGATTAGAGGGATGTCTATCTAAGTGGGAGTTCTTAAGTAATATGATTAATTGAGCTTTAATTTATCATGAACTTAGTCCTGGTAGTATTTTGCAAATTATGTTGTAGATCAATAGCTTGCGTTGTTGCTTTCATATGTTTATTTTGATATGTTCCTAGAGAAAATTGTGTTGAAAGATGTTAGTAGCAATGATGCGGATTGGATCCGTGATCTGAGGTTTATCCTCATTGCTGCACAGAAGAATTATGCCCTTAATGCACGGCTAGGTGACAGACCTATTGCAGGAGCAGATGCAGAC
>NW_021217436.1:0-1223 GCF_002162155.2 Triticum dicoccoides
CTCCGTGAGAACTGGGACATTTTTGCATGGAAGCCCGCTGACATGCCAGGTGTTCCCAGGGGACTGGCTGAGCATCGCCTAAGAGTCGACTCGTCTGCAAAGCCAGTCAAAGAACATCTTCGGCGGTCCGCCGTCCAGAAGAGAAAGGCCATCGGTGAAGAAGTGGCTCGACTGTTGGCGGCAGGATTTATCCGAGAGATATTCCACTCCGAGTGGCTCGCTAATGTCGTCATGGTTCCTAAGAAGGACAAGTCGCTCCGAATGTGCATTGATTTCAAGCACATCAACCGGGCCTGCCCGAAAGATCACTTTCCTCTCCCTCGCATAGATCAAATTGTTGACTCGACCGCGGGATGCGAGAGGTTGTCTTTTTTAGATGCTTACTCTGGGTACCACCAGATCCGTCTGTATGGGCCCGATGAAGTAAAAACAGTTTTCATCACTCCATTCGGGTGCTTCTGCTATATCACCATGCCATTCGGCCTCAAGAATGCCGGAGCCACATTTATGCGAATGATCCAGAAGTGTCTACTCACTCAAATCAGTCGGAATGTGGAAGCTTATATGGATGATATTGTTGTCAAGTCATGAAAAGGTTCCGACCTGCTCGCTAACCTCGCCGAAACATTTGCCAACCTCAGAAGGTATGATATCAAGCTCAATCCATCAAAGTGCACATTTGGAGTTCCTGGTGGCAAGTTACTCGGTTTTCTCGTTTCCGAACGGGGAATCGACGCCAACCCAGAAAAGATTGGCACTATTCTCCGAATGAAACGCCCTGTGTGAGTGCACGATATCCAGAAGCTTACTGGATGCTTGGCCGCATTAAGTCGATTCATCTCACGACTCGGTGAAAAGGCATTGCCTCTTTACCGACTGATGAAGAAGGCTGACAAGTTCGAGTGGACTCCAGAAGCTGATGCAGCGTTTGCCGAGCTAAAAGCTCTGCTCTCCACCCAGCCGGTGCTTGCTGCTCCAATCAGCAAAGAGCCTCTGTTGCTCTACATCGCAGCCACAGGACAAGTCGTCAGTACTGTGCTAACGGTCGAGCGGGAAGAAGAAGGAAAAGCTCTCAAAGTTCAACGCCCAGTGTATTATTTGTCTGAAGTCTTGACTCCATCCAAGCAGAGATATCCTCATTATCAGAAGCTTGTGTATGGAATATACATGACCACAAAGAAGGTTGCTCATTATTTCTCTGACCATTCAATCACAGTCGTCAG
>NW_021217437.1:0-1182 GCF_002162155.2 Triticum dicoccoides
TCTTTTATTTAAGTTTTTGAGGCTTCCAAAATTCCTCAGTTCAGGTTTCAAAAATTTAAACATGATGCTCAGATGGAAGCAGGCATAGGACAGGCCAGAACTAGGGATGTGACAACTCACCCCCACTAAACAAGAATCTCGACCCGAGATTCAAGCGTAGGGTAAGACGAAAGGAAAACGCCAACTAACATAATCTTCACGATCCAGGTTGCACTTCAAATGAACGTTGATTCAATCACCATTATTGTCTTGAAGTCTTGCTCTGAGAAATCCTGCCAACATGACCTGGAGAGAAGGAGACTCTAGAAGGGTCGATCTCCTCGAAGATCGAACAACTCAGGATTAACTCACGGAATGAGACATAGAACCATCTCTCGGGTTGAGACACGAGATACACATCAAGAGGGGTGGAAAGAAATGGATGACGAAGGTTCACTAGGTAGACAACAATTCCACACCTAAGAAGGTGGTAAACGATTGTCAATGTAGCGAGGAGTTGAGTTGCCATGATACCACGACGAAACATCCTGGAGGAGGGTGATTTGTAGATTATTACCTTAAGTGGCAAAAAGAATTACTTTTGATTCAAAGATCATTGAAACTCTTCATACCAGCCTAAGGCAATTCACAACGATCGTTTGGAGGGGGTCGGTAGAATGGCATACTCGGACTTGGATGATGTGGATTACCTTGTTGAAGACAACGCAATGGATGATTTTTGCTAGGCCATGTAGGAGTACATGGTGGGTTGTCTCATTGCAGCCGTCCTCAGGAACTGAGTTCTGTGTTTGTGATCCATGATTCAGCTACTACCACACATTGGGCCCGAAACCAATGGACCCTCTCGGCTTCTTGATCACCCTTGTCCTCTGTCCAGGAGTTGCAAGTAGTTTCTGGTGTTTGTAGTATGCTGGAGGCCGTGGGCAGCGCTGACCGTAGGGGTGGGCTGTGATGCGGTAGGCACGTGGCACGGTGTACCGGGCGCCCGTTTGGTGTCTCGGGAACCCTGTTCACATCGTTTGGGGCTGTGAGCGAAACTCCGGCCGGATCTCCTCATGGATGGAACCCGAATAGGCGATAAACCTGGACTAGAGACTTAGGTGATTAGGTAGGTCGTGGCCGACACCCACGTTGGGCTTCCGCTTGAAGGTTGCCGAGTACATGTCGTGTAAACGGCGGTAA
>NW_021217438.1:0-769 GCF_002162155.2 Triticum dicoccoides
TTTTGTGTTCAGTATGCAGCATTCAAAGCGACATCATGAATTTCCAACATGTTCTAACATCATTTGTTGTTTTTCGGTCATTTACCTAATTGTTTAAAGAGCTAAATGACCGTGAAATTGAAAATCACTACAAAATGAATTCGGAAAATGCTAAAACTTGGCATTGTATCATCATTTCACCCACATAGCATGTGCAAAAGAGTAGAGAGGGTCACGGCAAAAACTGGACGCACTTCGTGTACAAACTGGACAAACTCTTTCGGATTAACAGGGTTTCGAACGAGAACTCATCTGTGCAAAAGAGTAGAGAGGGTCACGGCAAAAACTAGACCCACGTCACGTACAAATTGGAAAAACTCTTCCGGAGTATCAGGGTTTCACACGAGAACTCATCTGTTACACGGGCACTTTGATGTTTTTTAAACTTATTTGAACTCCGACTTCTTTTGTCTTCAGTATGCAGCATTCAAAGCGACGTCATCAATTTCCAACATGTTCTAACATCATTTGTTTTTTTCGGTCATTTACCTAATTGTTTAGAGAGCTAAATGACCGTGAAATTGAAAATCGCTACAAATGAATTCTGAAAATGTTGAAACTTGGCATGGTATCATCATTTCACCCGCATAGCATGTGCAAAAGAGTAGAGAGGGTCACGGCAAAAACTGGACGCACTTCGTGTACAAACTGGACAAACTCTTTCGGAGTAACAGGGTTTCGAACGAGAACTCATCTGTTACACGGGCACTTCAATGTTTTTTAAACTTAT
>NW_021217439.1:0-976 GCF_002162155.2 Triticum dicoccoides
CTTTTTGCTACCATATTATAAGCCTTCCCAGCTCCACATACATCTACGTCGTGCGTTTGACTCTCCCTGGTAATCGCTCTATCCAAGCTTTGAGAGTTTTTGACTACAACGGTTGCCGATCACCGCCTGCTGGTGGGTAAGAACTGGTAAGAATTTGAGATTTGCTTGACGGATTTGTGACACCCACCACCACCACTTGTTCGTAGTCTGTAGGATCATATTCTTGTGTGTTTCTATTGCTGCTAACCATGCCAGGATCACAAGCCGACGAGATTGACTGGGAGAATTTATCGAACAAGGAGCTTCATGATAAGTTTCAGCAAATGATGACTGAACAGGTGCAAGATGTGCTGAACAATTTTGAAGAGGCCATGGAGAAGATCACTGGCTTTGAGAAGACGTTCGAAACAAAGCTCGATAACAAGTTTAATGAATTGCTCGCGCGTCTTCCACCACCACCATCCGCTGCAGCTAACGCACCTCTCCTACAGCAACAACAACGACTACCTCCACGTCGCGAAGCAGACCTCCGCCGAGCAAGCCGTGTTCCTCTTGCGTTTGGCCAAACTGTTGGTGCTGCTGTTGATACTTATGTGGCTCCTGCTGCTGATGCGGAGGAGGATGATTATGTGGGAGATTATGAGGATGAGGTTGATCAAAATCAACACTACGTGCAGCCACCTGTACCACCACCAGCAGGTCGACCTCAGGTATATATTCGTAATGGTAGGCCTGCACCACCACCTCAGGTACGAGATGATGTCCATATTCCTAAACTGAAATTGAATATTCCACCATTTGAGGGTAGATATGTTCCTGATATATATCTTACTTGGGAGTTAGAAACTGAACAACGATTTACATGTTTACAATATCCTGAGGAGAGACGAGTTGCTGCTGCTGTTTGTGCTTTCACTAGTTTTGCATGTGTATGGTGGTCTGAACATTGTAGATTGTATCCTATTCCAACTACTTG
>NW_021217440.1:0-1947 GCF_002162155.2 Triticum dicoccoides
AGAATAAGACAGTGAAAGGTACTTCCGCTTTACCATCTGCTAGAATTGAGGAAGCAGCTTGAGTATGCTCATCTTCCACCAAAAGGATCCCACGGGTCTCTGTTATAACACCATCAGGGTGGTAGGATTCCCAAATAAGCTTCACCCAAGGCAATATGATACAAAGTGCTAGAGCAGCTCACAGCCTAAGAGCAACACAGGCAAATGGAGAATAAAAGAAGCTCAGCCTGAATCGCCACAACATCTAGAACAACAGCTACACCAGCCTGGGGTGAGTACATATTTACATATAATCACATATGCAAAAATAATAACCATCCTTGCCGATACAAAGCAGCAGTCAGCAAGATACTCCTATTGCAAGGGAATTGTAGCAAGATACACATCACTATTTGGCTGAAAACAACCTTTGAAGCAGAACTTACAATCACTGGTTAACCAGGTGCAAAGACACTTGGCAAGTTGTGGCATCAGACCTCAGTAAGGCCAAAAAAAACATAAGAGCAGTGTCTTCTGTGAATAGATGCACTCTAGAGTTATGCTGGAACCACTAGCAGAGTAAACAGAGTCCATGGAAAATCTTCAAGTAAGATGAGCTAACCATTCTGCTATAGTTATTCTTCTTCTAAGAAAACGCAGTCCAGAAAATTCAAGTGATTCAAGTGCTTGTGCTTCAACTACGCCCTCATCCCACCGTCCTTGAACCCACCTCAACAGTTATGAACAAAGTGAGATAAACAGCTGGGCAAGTGACAAAGAGTAAGTATTGTCTAGAAAGGCCCCATGATCTTTGCAACCGTAGATGCACATCACATACATAGTCTGACATATCACATACAGTTTACAAAGAGATGTAGCTCACTATTCACAACTCAATTGCACAGCAAGGAGAATTCACTTTATAATTTCCGCCTGCAACTGAAGGAAGGAAATTTCAGGATAACAAAAGAGCCTTACAAACAATGCTGCGGGTAAACTTTGTGCAGTATATATAAGCTGATATCCAAATTCATTTCTAACAACAATATCGTAATCTCACCTTTGACGCAGCACATTCCCTTTTCTTACTTCTTCTTGCCCTTTCCTTGACCGCCGGCCTTCCCCGTGATGGCCCGATGAGGCCTCCGTCTGCGCGTGAAAGCAAACTCCCCGAGCTTATGGCCGACCTTGCCTTCGGTGATCTTGCAACGGACATGTGTCTTGCCGTTGTAGATGAGCACGGAGGAACCGACGAACTCCGGCAGGATGGAGGACCTGCGGGACCAGATCTTCCTGCCGTTCAGATTCTCCCTATTGTTCTTAATTCTTTGCAGGAACGCATCGACGAACGCCCCCTTCCATAGAGCCCTTGAGCTGCACGCACACAGCAGGGCGTACATTCGGTTCAATGTTGAGCAAGCAAGACTGACATAGATGTGCGGACCAGCTAGCGTTGACCGTTACCTGAAAGCACGAGTCCCCGAGAGCAGCGGAGACGCGGCGTGCTGGGCCCTGGGCGCCTGATCAAATCGCGCGGTAGAACAAACGAACAAACCAGATTAAAATCGGCACAGGAACAACCAGCGGGTAAGAAAGATTTGGATTTGAGCAAGGAGCAAGAGAGTTGGAGGGGAGGCGGCACCTGGGAGATGGTCGCGGCGGTGGCCGCGGGGAGGGCGTGGCCGGACCTGGCGAGCCTGGAGGCGACGAGAGAACGAATCGACATGGCTGCGCTCAGGCGCGGGATCGGCTCCCCGCAGGCGGGAGCGGGCGGCGGCGGGCGAGTCCTCAAAATCCGTCGCGGGGAAAGGGAAAAGGAACGGCACCTAGGGGCGTTTGCGTCATCTCGTTTTTCATCTCCTTTCCATTCATCTCGTCACTTCGGTCTGCTTTGGTCCAGCCCTTATCGAGGGCAAAACTAAGAATTCATGGAGAAAATTACACGTTTTGTCCTTGAAAAAAAATTCT
>NW_021217441.1:0-900 GCF_002162155.2 Triticum dicoccoides
CGTCGTTGTAAGGGAGGAGGTCATTATGCGAGAGAATGCAAATCTCCGCGTGTGATGATTGCTACCGCGGATGGTGGATATGAGTCCGCTAGTGACTATGATGAGGAGACTTTGGCTCTTATTACACGTGAAGAACATGGTGGAGATGATTCTGATCATGAGACGCAATACATGGCTCCTGAAGACGCTGACAGGTATGAATGTTTAGTTGCTCAACGTGTTTTGAGTGTGCAGATCACACAAGCTGAGCAAAATCAGAGGCACAATTTGTTCCATACCAAGGGAGTTGTGAAGGAACGTTCTGTGCGCGTCATCATAGACGGAGGGAGCTGCAACAACTTGGCTAGCATGGAGATGGTAGAGAAGCTTTCTCTCACCACAAGACCACATCCACATCCTTACTACATCCAATGGTTCAACAACAGCGGCAAGGTTAAGGTAACACGTATTGTTCGTGTGCATTTTAGTATATCTACATATGTTGATTATGTTGATTGTGATGTGGTACCTATGCAAGCATGTTCCTTATTACTTGGTAGACCATGGCAATTTGATAAAAATTCTGTACACCATGGTAGAAACAATCACTTTACTCTTGTTCATAAGGATAAAAATATTACTTTGCTTCCTATGACTCCTGATTCCATTTTGAAAGATGATATTAATAGAGCTAATAAAGCAAAACAGGAGACGAATAAGAGTGAAAATCAGATTGTGGCAAAAGAATTTGAGCAACAAATGAAGCCTAATAATAAACCATCTAGTGTTGCTTCTGAAATTAAATTGAAAAGTGCATGTTTATTTGCCACCAAATCTGATATTGATGAGCTAGATTTCAGCAAATCTGTTTGCTATGCTTTTGTGTGCAAAGAGGCATTATTTTCATTCGAGGACGTGCCT
>NW_021217442.1:0-1054 GCF_002162155.2 Triticum dicoccoides
GTCATGCGGCAGCGTGACGTCGGGGTACGGCAGAGGCATGCGGTGGTGCCAGTGCCACTCGGCCTGGTGCAACGACACGTTGATGCGATGCCTCTGCCGAGGAGCGCGCGCCGGCGCGGGGAGGGCGGGGAGGGAGGGGGGAGGGCGGGCGGGGGCCTTGCCCTTGCGGCTGCTGCCGATGCCAGAGAAGAAGCCCATGCTGGTGGTGGCTAGGGTTGTCGCCGGCGTGGGGGCAGGGGTGGCCGGATGGGGATGGGGGGCGAGTGGTAGTGGATAAGGACGGCCCCGCCGCACGCCTGGCTCAAAAAAAGGACGATCACCGTCGCTGACGTGTGGGCCCAGGGTGGGCGGTCGTCATAACTTATGTTGACCGTTGTAGTTGGACGGTCGCCAGGTGAGGAAGCGGCAGAAGGCGAGGAGATGCGCGGCGCATCCGCATCGCGTCCGCGCCGACGCATTCCAGGCACAAATTTGGGCCGAAAATGGGTCGGTGCGGACGCCGGGTGGACACGATTTCAGTTTGGGTCGGCGCGTTGGACCGCCACTTTTGTCCGCGCCGACCCAAACGGACGCGGGCGGATGAAATGGGTCGTCCCATTGGAGTTGCTCTAAAATCGGTCTAAGGACGATCGAGTTCCCAACCGACGCCCTCAAGGTCGGCCCCAAGCGCCTGGTTTTAAATTTTTTGAACATTTATTTGACTAAAATTCAACGAACGAGACAAATATTCGGCGAAACAGTTCATTATCTCAGTGAACTGAAACAGTTTTTTTACATAAATAAAATACTTAGAAAAAAATAAATAGGTCGCAACTACAGGTCGAATAACGCACTGAGAGAGGCGAAACCGCCGTCGCCGCCGTCGTCGTCATCCTTCTCCTCCTTCACGGGGACGCCACTGCTGAACCCCTGCTCGGGGTCGCCCTGGCGGACCGGCGGCGGCGGCGCGTCGTCGTCGCTGTTGTCGTCGAGGACGACGACGCCTCCCTCATCGCGGCCACGACGCCGAGCGGCGAACTGCTCAAAGGCGGGGCGCTGGCGCTCCAACTCCGTC
>NW_021217443.1:0-1262 GCF_002162155.2 Triticum dicoccoides
GAGCTAGTCAACTAGAGGCTCACTAGGGACATATTGTGGTCTATATATTCACACGTGTATTACGATTTCCGGATAATACAGTTATAGCATGAATAAAAGACAATTATCATGAACAAGGAAATATAATAATAATACTTTTATTATTGCCTCTAGGGCATATTTCCAACAGTCTCCCACTTGCACTAGAGTCAATAATCTAGTTCACATCGCCATGTGATTAACACTCACAGGTCACATCGCCATGTGACTAATACCCAAGAGTTTACTAGAGTCAGTAGTCTAGTTCACATCACTATGTGATTAACACTCAATGAGTTTTATGTTTGATCATGTTTCTTGTGAGAGAGGTTTTAGTCAACGGGTCTGAACCTTTCAGATCCGTGTGTGCTTTACAAATCTCTATGTCATCTCCTAGATGCAGCTACCACGCTCTATTTGGACCTATTCCAAATAACTGTTCTACTTGGAGCTATTCTAAATTATTGCTCCATTATATGTATCCGGTCTCTCTACTTAGAGCTATCCGGATAGGTGTCAAGCTTGCATCGTCGTAACCTTTACGACGAACTCTTTATCACCTCCATAACCGAGAAAATTCCTTAGTCCACTAGTTACTAAGGATAACTTTGACCGCTGTCCTGTGATCCATTCTTGGATCACTCTTGTACCCCTTGACTGACTCATGGCAAGGCACACTTCAGGTGCGGTACACAGCATAGCATACTGAAGAGCCTACGTCTTAAGCATAGGGGACGACCTTCGTCCTTTCTCTCTATTCTGCCGTGGTCGAGCTTTAAGTCTTAACTTTGTACCTTACAACTCAGGCAAGAACTCCTTCTTTGACTGGTCTATCTTGAACACCTTCAAGATCACGTCAAGGTATGTGCTCATTTGAAAGTATTATTAAGCATTTTGATCTATCCTTATAGATCTTGATGCTCAATGTTCAAGTAGCTTAATCCAGGTTTTCTATTGAAAAACACCTTTCAAATAACCCTATATGCTTTCTAGAAATTCTACATCATTTCTGATCAACATATACTCATCAGAAATTCTATAGTGCTCCCACTCACTTCTTTGGAAATACAAGTTTCTCATAAACTTTGTACAAACCCAAAATCTTTGATCATCATCAAAGCATACATTCCAACTCCGAGATGCTCACTCCAGTCCTTAGAAGGATTGCTGGAGCTTTGCATACTTATTAGCATCTTTCGGGATTGACAAAACCTTCCGGTTGTATCACATACAACCTTTCCTCA
>NW_021217444.1:0-1022 GCF_002162155.2 Triticum dicoccoides
TAAAAATATTCATGATAGTTCAAAAAGTACCCATGAAATACAATCGAGAAATGAAGGCTACGATTTAAATACAATCGATCTTAGCTAGCTATCTGTTCACAATCTTCTTTCCCTTCTTTTTCGCAAATGGAGTTCTTCTGTGGAACGGACGTCCTTTAGGTAGGGTGGTCCTGCTTCTTCTTGTGGTGTATGCTGCTACTTCATCATCGTCGTCATGTTCGATCCTCGGGTCGCCGTACTTGTCGAAGTCTTGCTCATTGGCTACTCCATCCATTCCGATGATCTTCCTTTTGCCTCTCCTCACGACAACACGACTGGGCTTTGGCGGGTCGGTAATGAAGAAGCATTGGTCCACTTGGGAAGCCAGTACCCATGGCTCATTTTTCGCGGTGACGTTTGCGCCCGCGGTCTTAGATTTGGCTTCGGGTATAACCATGGTGGTGAAATACCGGTCTTCTTTTATGACGTTCTTGGCCCATCTGACACGGAACATCGGGACCTTCTCTCCAGCGTAGCTCAGCTCCCAGATCTCCTCGATCCTTCCATAGTATCTGTCCTTGTCGTTAGCGGTGTAGGATTCCATCGTTACCCCGGAGTTCTGATAACCATCGCTCTTCATGTCCTTGGCCTCGGTGTAGAATGTGTAGCCGTTGATATCGTACGCCTCATAGGTCATCAGGTTGTGCTCGGCGCCCTGTGACAAGGCGAATATGAGTTGTTCTTCCGCGGAAGAATCCTCATGTAAAGGGTACGACAGAAGCTTATGCTTGAACCAACGCGTGAAACATGAGTTGTGCTCTTTGAGTGTATCTCCGTCCGTCCTCTGTTGGCCTCGGTCATTGTACGTCTTTTTAATAAAGGTTTTGTGCTCTACCACCCAAGGATCGACCACGTCTATGTGTTGTAGCGCGACTAGGTTTGCTCTTTCAAAGTCGGCGAGTCGACCCTCGAAGTCGACATGCATTTCGCGGCGACCCTCACGGTGACCCCATCCAGCGAGCCTGCCGAGGTGCCTGTTGACG
>NW_021217445.1:0-1103 GCF_002162155.2 Triticum dicoccoides
AGTCATGTCAGCCCGGGCTCCTTATCATATGGATGCTAGCGACACTATCATATACGTGAGCCAAAAGGCGCAAACGGTCCCGGGAAAAGGTAAGACGACACCCGTGGGGATACCGTGCGTGAGGCCGCAAAGTGATATGAGGTGTTACCGGCTAGATCGATGTGACATCGAGTCGGGGTCCTGACAGCGTTGGCATCAGAGCCGGACTGCCTGTAGGTTCTCCAAGCCAAACTGGTCGATGTTGAGTCTAGAAATTCTTTAGTTATATGTAGGGGAATTGTTTGTGGGTTGGAACGTAAGGCTCTTTTTACTCCTTTACCTTATGACTTTCTGATCTGAGTCAGTCCATTCTTCCACCGGGGGTTAAGGAATTAGGATCTGTTCTCTCTATCAGGATCACGAGTTACTAATCAGTAGTACCTTATAAGTTTGATGGTTACAAGCCTAGTTCAGTTCTACTACCAACTTATGTTGTTAGAATGGTTTCAGAACTTGGATATGATGATGTTGAGTATGTACGAAATCCTTTGTCAAATGTCTCAAATCCTTCTTGAGCATTTACAGCTGTTATGCTGCCGAAATTTTGCTGGAAGTTCTAATGCCTTTGCATTACGATTGTGCTTTCAGATGGCCACTCGCGACCTCAATCAAGTGGTTCGCCTGACTCGATGCCTAGATGTACCCGGCCATACTGCTAAGTTGGTCAGGGTAATGACTGAGGCTGGATACCGCTGGTATCCTGAGTACACGGTCGAAGAGCAATTCCGGGACTTCAATCAAAGCCAGTATCTCTGCACTGTCAGGATATTTCCATCTTATCCTGGATCCACCGAGCCTCTTCACTGCTCCTATGGACTCGGGGTTACTATTGAGATGGCTGTGCAGGACGCCGCCTACTCTATGATGACCATTATGCGAGTCAGATCTGGTTTATTTCGGGACTCTGATTTCCGGTATATGCCAGGATCACTTCCGGGAGCACAAGGGTATCTCCAGGCTATCTATGCTGACCCCACTCAGGAGGATTCACGGACTCGCACCACTGCTGAGATGCTCGAGGATAAGGACCGTGAAAATCGGGCCTTGAGGTTAGAGCTCTTCAA
>NW_021217446.1:0-799 GCF_002162155.2 Triticum dicoccoides
ACTTAAATGAGTAGCCATCTCGTATTAAACGAGATCCAGATACAATGTTCATGCTCAAACTTGGCACTAAATAACAATTATTCAGGTTCAAAACTAATCCCGTAGGTAAATGTAGAGGCAGCGTGCCGACGGCGATCACATCGACTCTGGAACCATTCCCGACGCGCATCGTCACCTCGTCCTTCGCCAGTCTCCGTTTATTCCGCAGCTCCTGCTGTGAGTTACAAATATGAGCAACGGCACCGGTATCAAATACCCAGGAGTTACTACGAGTACTGGTAAGGTACACATCAATTACATGTATATCAAATATACCTTTGGTGTTGCCGGCCTTCTTATCCGCTAAGTATTTGGGGCAGTTCCGCTTCCAGTGACCCTTCCCCTTGCGATAAAAGCACTCAGTCTCAGGCTTGGGTCCATTCTTTGACTTCTTCCCGGTAACTGGCTTACCAGGCGCGGCAACCTCCTTGCCGTCCTTCTTGAAGTTCTTCTTACCCTTGCCCTTCTTAAACTTAGTGGTCTTATTGACCATCAACACTTGATGTTCTTTCTTGATTTCAGCCTCTGCTGACTTCAGCATCGAGAACACTTCAGGAATGGTCTTTTCCATCCCCTGCATGTTGTAGTTCATCACAAAGCTCTTGTAGCTTGGTGGGAGCGACTGGAGGATTCTGTCAATGACCGCCTCATCTGGGAGGTTAATGTTCAGCTGGGTCATACGGTTGTGCAACCCAGACATCTTCAGGATGTGCTCACTGACAGAACTATTTTCCTCCATCTTACAACTGTAGAACTTGTC
>NW_021217447.1:0-1587 GCF_002162155.2 Triticum dicoccoides
TCTCCCTTTTTTATTTTTGCTCTGTTTTATTTTTTTTAATCATTGTTTTCTATTTGTTTCAAACTGTTTTGATTTAGTTCAAACACTAAATCATTTTTGTTTCTTCCAATAATTTTTGCAGGGACTGAAAGTAATATTCTAGAGCCCCTCACAAATATCAGAATTATTGAAGCATTAAAAATATATATAACATATATTTGCTCCAACTCAAATACAATATATATTAGTTCAAAGATCCAAAATGACATGGAAAAATGTGCATCATCTCTGGTTACTGTTTCCAGCATTTTCCCAAGATGATGAACATTTTTGAAAGCCACTTGGATTGACTGAAAATATTTTAGGTGAACCTGGTGAATTCTTAAAATGCTAGGGTTTGGACAATCCCCATTTCAACTTTCTGTAAAAGTAAACATGATGCATCACCAAAGGCTAGTACTAGTGCAATGCCAGAAGCTAGGGATGTGACAACTCACCCCCACTAAACAAGAATCTCGTCTCGAGATTCAAGCGTAGGGTAGGGTGAAAGGTAAACGCAACTAGTATAATCTTCACGATCCAGGGTGCACTTCAGTTGAACGTTGATTTGAACACCATTATTGTCTTGAAGTCTTGCTCTGAGAAATCCTGTCAACATGACATGGAGGGAAGAAGGAGACTCTAGAAGGGTTGATCTTCTTGAAGATCAAACAACTCACGGAATGAGACATAGGACCATCTCTCGGGTTGAGACACGAGATACACATCAAGAGGGGTGGAAAGAAACGGATGACGAAGGTTCACTAGGTGGACAATAATTCCACACTTAAGAAGGTGGTAATCGATTGCCAACGTAGCGACGAGTTAAGTTGACATGACACCATAATGATGCACCTTAGGGAAGGTGACTCGAAGATAAATCCCCTTAAGTGGCAAGAAGAATTACTTTTGATACCGAGATCATTGAAACTCTTTATACCAGCCTAAGGCAATTCTTGAGTGACCGCTTGGAGGGGGTCGGTAGAATGGCATACTCGGACTTGGATGATGTGGATTACCTTGTTGAAGACAACGTAATGGATGATTTTGCTTATCACCGGAAATGGAAGAGACCCATGGTAGAATGGCACATTGGCGGTACAAGCTGGGAACAAAATGCAAATGCTGGGAATGATTCTAGTAACTGGGGAAGAACCCAACAATAGAGAGTGAATTCACTGTTGGAGTGGTTATAGCATAACCGAGGAAATCTGGGGCAATCCCAGCTAGTGCCGATGATAAGACGTAGCGCTTGTGCGTGCTCTCAAGAACTTGAGCATTTCCACAATCATCAAGGTTTTACCAACATCCGTGTCAAGGATCCTGGCAACACAACTTGCTACCATGATGAATGATGATGGAGGATGCAGATGCAAAGGAAGATAACACTTCTCAGATTTCATCTTAGCGAAGCCAAGGAACAAAATCTGGATGATCGACCGAGAGACATTTAGCACCCTGCTTCTAATGTTCTCCTTGATGTGCTAGTATAACCCATTCATAGATATGGTTTGATATCTAAAACATCAAGTAAAAAGGTCGGACTATGGAACACAGAAATCCATAGGG
>NW_021217448.1:0-1525 GCF_002162155.2 Triticum dicoccoides
GCCTAGGAAAATGTGCACCACTTTTGGCAGAGGTTCTGAACCAAGACAAAAAATGATGGGCATTTTAGAAGGGCATTTCAGGTTCATTGAAAAAGTTTTTAGTAAACCCTAGTTGGTTTCAGAGGGGACTGGGGGTTCTGTCATCCCCATTTCAGGTTTCTGGTGAAAGAATAAACATGATGCAACACTCTAATGCATGACTAGCTAGGGTGTGACAACTCACCCCCACTCAAAAGAATCTCGTCCCGAGATTTGGGTTCCTCCGGGAAGAAGGCGGGATACTCGAGTCGAAGACGATCCTCCCTTTCCCAAGTTGCTTCATCCTCAGAATGGTGCGACCATTGAACTTTGAGAAACTTGATATTATGACGTCGAGTGGTACGCTCGGCCTGATCGAGGATACGAATGGGGTACTCTCGATATGTAAGATTATCTTGGAGATCAAGCATTTCGTAGTCCACTCCACGGATAGGATCCGAGAAGCAACGCCTGAGTTGAGAAACGTGGAAGACATCGTGGACTCTGGAGAGGTGCGGAGGTAGTTCCAACTGGTAGGCAACTTCTCCTCGTTTAGCGAGAATGCGAAAAGGTCCAATGTAACGAGGAGCCAATTTGCCTTTGATACCGAAACGATGGGTTCCCTTCAGAGGGTTAACCCGAAGGTAAGCCTTCTCGTCAACCTCGAAAGTCATAGCCTTATGTTTTCGGTCATATTGACTCTTATGACGAGATTGGGCTGTTTTCAACTTTTCACGAACGATGCGAACTTGCTCTTCTGCTTCATGAATCATATCCGGGCCAAAGAATTGTCTTTCCCCGATCTCTGACCAGTTAAGGGGTGTTCGACACCGTCGTCCATAGAGAACTTCAAAAGGGGCTTTACCCAAGCTAGATTGATAGCTGTTGTTGTAAGCGAATTCGGCAAATGGAAGGCACTTCTCCCAATCCATTCCGAATGAGATAACAGAGGCTCGAAGCATGTCTTCTAGGATCTGGTTGACGCGTTCTACTTGACCACTCGATTGAGGGTGAAAAGCAGTGCTAAAGGAAAGGCGGGTTCCCATAGCGTTTTGGAAACTTTCCCAAAATCGAGAGGTGAAAAGACTTCCTCGATCTGAGTTAATTTCCAAAGGAACACCATGGAGAGACACTATTCGGGAGATGTATAAGTCTGCCAGCTGACTAGCGGTTATACTCTCACGAACAGGTAAGAAATGGGCCACTTTGGAAAGACGATCGACAACGACAAAGATAGCATTATTCCCTCTCTTGGTCCTGGGAAAACCGGTAATGAAATCCATACCAATTTTATCCCATTTCCATTCAGGAATAGCTAGGGGTTGAAGGGTGCCAGCAGGCCGTTGATGCTCTGCTTTTACACGACGACAGACGTCGCAATTAGCAATATACTGAGCAATTTCTCTCTTCATCCTAGTCCACCAGAACCTCTGGCGTAGGTCCTGATACATCTTAGTACTACCGGGATGAATGGTGAGAGGAGATTCATGAGCCTCCTTAAGGATCA
>NW_021217449.1:0-1859 GCF_002162155.2 Triticum dicoccoides
TCTGAATGAAAGTATTTCACGATCTGACCTTTTTAGCAACGCCAGAGACCGTGGCGTTTCTGCTCTACATGAAAACGCCGAGCAAGCTCGCGCTTCTGCTCAACATGAAAACGCCGAGGTAGCTCGCGTTGCTGTCCAGGCCGAACTGAGGTCGCTCGTTGACGTGGCACGCATGAAATGCCAAGACCGTTGGCGTTTCTAACTTGTCTACAAACGCCAGGGGCCATGGCGTTTCTGGCCTTGACATGCATGCTTGCCGCTAGGCCGTTGGGCATTTTCATGGATCATGATCTTTTTCGATGCTTTGCATGCAAGCATATGATGCCAGTTCTGCCAGTCCAAACAGTAGCAGCCCATGCAAGCATGCATGTCCACCAGTTTATAGCCTAGCCTGCAAAGAATTAAATTATGGTGCAGCACATTGTTAGCAGCCCGTGCAAGCATGCATGTCCACCAGCCTATACCCTGGCCTACAAGGCTCATTGTTTGCAGCGTATCAAGGCCGGAAACGCCATGGCCCCTGGCGTTTGTAGTCGATCAAGAAACGCCAACCGTACTGGCGTTTCCAACGAGCCGTGTCAGCGAGCGACGCCAGCTTGGCCAGAGCAGTAACGCTAGCTATCTCGGCGTTTTCATGTGGAGCAGAAACGCGAGCTTGCTCGGCGTTTCTATGTTGGGCTGCAACGCCGCGGGCTGTAGCGTTGCTAAAAGGGTCAGATCGTGAAATACTTTCATTCATTTTGCAAACAATGACAGCTATAGAGACCGTTGTGAGAATAGTAGGACGAGCGACGAAGTGGACAGCTCATCAACTACCTTCATCCAAGGAATCAAGTGCTTCGTGCTGCTTTGAGACGGAAAAAATACTCGCTAGAAGAGCCACCCGTCCTTAGGCTAGAAGAGCCACCCCTCTATGTTTCGTGTGTGACATGCTTCCCCAAACGCTGCGACCAAGGCTATCGCCAAGAGAGACCTCTAAGCTCCGGTATATATTTGATCAGATTCATTTGTTCACTCTTGTAATCCAGTGAGGATCTGTATCAATACGCGAAACGGTCCAAACGTCCGTTTTTCCATACAAAGATAAAAGTATGGAAGATATACCGGAGTCCGGACATCCATTTGACCATCCAAAATCACCTGCATGGTCCTACTCTATTTTCTCTCTCTTCATATCATCGTAGTGCTTAGGCGAAGCCCTGCGCCGGTAGCTCCATCATCACCATCATCACGCCGTCGTGCTGACGAAGCTCTTCCGTGAAGCTCATCTGGATCGTGAGTTCGTGGGACGTCACCGAGCTGAACATGTGCAGATCGCGGAGGTGCCGTACGTTCGGTACTAGGATCGATCGATTGTGAAGACGTACGACTACATTAACCGCGTTGTCATAATGCTTCCGCTTACGGTCTACGAGGGTACGTGGACAACACTCTCCCCTCTCGTTGCTATGCATCACCATGATCTTGCGTGTGCGTAGGAATTTTTTTCAAATTACTACGTTCCCCAACAATACTATGTCAAGCATATATTTTAACCCGATGGAGGACAAAGTTCTGGTTCATCGGAATTTGGGTATCAATACCGATGCACTTAATGATAAATACCCAGGGTTACCAGCCATGGTGAGATTTGATAGGAGTGATTCCTTTGAATACCATGTTAATCGTATGAACCTGTTGGTGAATATGTGGAAGGAGAACCTGTTGCGGGAGGCAAGCAAATGCTCACTAAGTCAGTCGCTCAGACCATGCCGGTGTTTGCGATGTCGGGGTTCAAAATCCTGAAGAAATTGGCAAAGGGGTGACAGAGCGTATGCATTGGGTATCTTGGTGGAAACTATGTGTCCCAAAGGAAAAAA
>NW_021217450.1:0-1274 GCF_002162155.2 Triticum dicoccoides
TTTGTGCCCCAAGACAATACCTTCATTAACCATAAAGTGGCACTTCTCCCAATTCAAAACAAGATTAGTTTCTTCACATCTCTGCAAAACTCGATCAAGGTTGCTTAAGAAATCATCAAAAGAAGTTTCATAAATGGGAAAATCATCCATGAAAACCTCAACAATCTTTTCACAGAAGTCCGAGAATATAGCAGCCATACATCTTTGAAAGGTAGCAGGTGCATTACATAATCCAAAAGACATACGTCTATAAGCAAAAGTACAGAAAGGACAAGTAAAAGTGGTCTTTTCTTGGTCCTCTTTTGACACAGGTATTTGAGAAAAACAAGAATAACCATCTAGAAAGAAAAAATGTGTATGTTTGGACAGTCTTTCTAGCATTTGATCAATAAAAGTTAGAGGGTAATGATCTTTTCTAGTAGCTTTGTTTAATTCGCAAAAATCAATTACAATTCTATAGCCTGTAACAACTCTTTGTGGAATTAATTCATTCTTATCATTAGGAACAACACTAATACCTCCCTTCTTAGGGACACGATGAATGGGACTTACCCATCTACTATCAGCAATAGGATAAATTATACCTGCTTCCAGAAGCTTTAATATTTCATTTCTTACCACTTCTTTCATCTTAGGATTTAACCATTGTTGATGATCAATGATTGGTTTAGCATCAGGCTTCATAATAATTTTGTGCTGACATAGAGTGGGACTAATGCCCTTAAGATCATCAAGAGTATATCCAATGGTGGCACGGTGCTTCTTCAGAGCTTTCAATAATTTCTTTTCTTCATGCTCTAAAAGGTTAGCACTAATAATAACAAGATATATCTTTATCGCATCAAGATAAGCATATTTCAAAGTATCAAGTAATTGTTTAAGCTCAAACATGGGTTCACCCTTGGTGGAGGAGGATCCCCGAGGATTTCAACAGGCAAGTTGTGTTTCAAAACAGGCATTTGGTTAAAGAATATTTCATCTAATTCCTTTCTTTCATTCATAAACATATCATTCTCATGGTCTAGCAAATATTGTTCTAAAGGATCGGTGGGAGGTACGACAATAGAAGCAAGACCAATAATTTCATCCTTACTCGGCAATTCTTTATCATGGGGTTGTCTACGAAATTTAGAGAAATTGAAATCATGAGACACATCCCCAAAACTTCGAGTAACAATTTCTTTCTCACAGTCTATCTTAGCATTGACAGTGTTCAAGAAAGGTCTACCAAATATAATGGGACAAAAACCTTCTTGTGGGGAACCAAGAATAAG
>NW_021217451.1:0-1169 GCF_002162155.2 Triticum dicoccoides
CGGTGGGGCCTGGGCCAGCCTGCCTGAGGCTGGTCGTAATGGGAGTATCATAGCTAGTATCATGCACGCCAACTAGGCAATTTAGATGAGGTGACATAGAATTAAATGAGGAAAGATAGTGTTGAGTATCATATTATGATACCGTATCATAATAAATGCAATCCTAGTATGTGTCATGCATGGCAATAAATAGATGCATCTATGATACTCCCTTCGTCTAGGTGTAAGTCATCTTACAAAAACCAAATAATCCTAAAACACTTAGGCGCGGTGCATTAAATTCTACCTCGTTTCTTGTTTCTTGACATATCAGTCAATAAGAGATGTGGGGTGTGCATGCTTTTAATGACTTGAGACTACCAAACACGACATGCAGTGGTTAGTTCATTGCATGCAAAGCTATTAATTAGCAAATGAACATTAAGTTCTCTCATTTTCTCCTCCTTGGTCACGGTGCACAACCTAAGATAACTTACTCACCTAGACGGAGGGAGTACTACTATATGATACTATACATTAGGGAGGTAGTATCATATATTAGTATCATATGGATGATACTAACTTATGATACTATCTGCACTCCTACGTGGACGGAAGCGGCATCTCGAGGAGGACTGGCAGTGCGTGCCGCGGGTGGGCCACATTTCTGCGCGTGTTTTTTATTATTAGCCGATGAAGTAGAAAAAAAGAGGAGGAAATCAAAAGGCGCTGGCAGAGCACAATAGAGGGCAGGGAAGTTGGGTTGGGTTGAGCTGGGAATGAGCGGAAGCCGGCTTGGACTGCGGTACGGCCGTACGCAGGCAGCACCCGTCGCCGCTCGCCTCGACTCCGCCGACGGCCTGGGCGACGTCCATGCACCGCCCCGGCGAAAAGTCCACCCCTGGTGGCTCTGCTTAGTCGGCCAACCGTTGTCTGCCCGACCAGCTCCACCGTTTCAGAGACTCAAGTCATGTGATCACTGCCTTGAGCGAGCGGCATCACTGCCGCTTACTCACCAGAAATCATAGGTCAGTCGGTGCTTTGTGGATTTTCCAAGTAAAATATTGGCTGCTCCTGCCAAGTACGCATCCAAGCATTTGGCTACAGTTTAGAGCATAGGGTTTTTAGTTGAAATATATTGCCTGGGATCCTTACCGTTGCGCCTTGGTCGTTTCGCGCAAACAGGGCCC
>NW_021217452.1:0-1391 GCF_002162155.2 Triticum dicoccoides
ATCATTTTTGTCTTGGTTCAGAACCTCTGCCAAAAGTGGTGCACAATTTTCTAGGTCATCCTAAGGTCTTTGAATTAAATCATAAGTATTTGAATTTGGATTTTAAAATTTATAAAATATTTTAAATGTCCAAATAATCCTAAACTAAAATGTTCCATGTTGTTTATATTCTAAACAGTGGGCATGAGCAGTTTGGGGATTTTTGGAGTTGCTTAGGTATTTTTAGAAAGTCCACAAACTTACAGAAAAATAGAAAAGGAAAATCAAAGAAAGGCAGAGGCTTACCTGGCGCCCACCTGGCAAGCCCACCTGCCGGCCCAGCCCAGCCACCGCTCCAGCGAGCTGCTTGGCTTGGCCAGGCAGGCAGCCAGGTGCTCGACGTCGGCACCAGAGCGTGCCACGCAGCTGCCCGCCGCTCTGCTTCCTCCCCTCGCCGTTCTCCCGCCCTGGGTCGGTCACCCACTTCTCCCCCGAGCTCACAGACACGCCCTCTCCTCCCCAGCTCCTCTCCCTCGCTCTCCCGCACCATGGCCGACGCCACCGCAGCCGCACCGTCGCCGTAGTCGCGCTCTCCGTCGTCCCTGCGCCGCGCCACCGTGTCCAGGAGCTCCGCCGCCCTCCTCTCCTTCGAGCTAGCCGAGCCCTGAGCGCTCGCTTGCCTCGAAGCCACTGCACCGACCTCGTCGGACCCCGCCACCGCCGGAGATCCCTTTCACCGTCGCCACCGCACCAGCTCGTCCCCGACCGTGCCGTCTGCTCTCTCGAGACCGCCGTGAGCCCAGCTACCTTCTCCCCCTTTCCTTTTTTGCTCTCGTGCACCACAGCGAGCACACAAAGCTTTACCGCACGCGCCGCCACTGAGCTCATTGCCGACGTGTCTCCGGCCAACCACCGGCCACACCACCGTGTTCAACGCACTCACCGCATCCCCAGGAACCCAACGCACCTCACCACATGCCTCGCTGAGGGAGTCCTGGACTAGGGGGTGTCCGGATAGCCGGACTATCATCATCGGCCGGACTCCAAGACTATGAAGATACAATATTAAAGACTTCGTCCCATGTCCGGATGGGACTTTCCTTGGCGTGGAAGGCAAGCTTGGCGATACGGATATGTAGATCTCCTACCATTGTAACCGACTCTGCCTAACCCTAGCCCTCTCCGGTGTCTATATAAACCGGAGGGTTTTAGTCCGTAGGACGAACAACCATTACAACAATCATACCATAGGCTAGCTTCTAGGGTTTAGCCTCCTTGATCTCGTGGTAGATCCACTCTTGTACTACCCATATCATCAATATCAATCAAGCAGGAGTAGGGTTTCCCTCCATCGAGAGGGCCCGAACCTGGGTAAAAACATCATGTCCCTTGTCTCCTGTTACCATCCGCCT
>NW_021217453.1:0-1088 GCF_002162155.2 Triticum dicoccoides
GGTTGGGGCGCCCGAGTCGCCCCCCTTGAGGCGACGCGAGCGAGCGACTTCTCCCCAAATCTGACTACTGTCTAACTGCATATAAAACTGGGCTGCACTATACATAGTAATTACTGTCGTGTCAACCGCAAGAAATCTGAATTAGCAGGGCAGGTACAAGCACTGTCGTGTCGTGTCTCTCCTAGCCACGCACTGCGCTGCGGTGAAAGAAGCTCTCTTTGCTCTGTAGAACGCTAAAAAGAATCACGTCTTAATCTTTCTTGTTTCACTTTTTTAGAATTAATCATTTTTTGTATTCTCTTCCAGCTGATTGTATGGTTTAGAGACGTGCGTACACATGCACGCACTAATCCTTTCTTTGCAAAAGAACACAGGGCCTTTAGATGAGGTGTGATTTAGCTAGCCAGTCAAAAAAGCAACCGATCCCATTCCATGTTGATTTTGAGATGGATTCATGGGTTCATATAGTAAAAATCTTGAACTGAAAGCGCTAGCTCCTGAAAGTGTCATGAACATGCAATGTCAGTGAGTCAGTCACCCAGGTGCAACGTGCTGGGTTAAACATTTGTGGGGCCCGGGGCGGCCGCCCCGCTCGCCCTCCCTCAGGGCCGGGCTTGGCCGTGGTGAGAGGGCGAGGTGACGGGAGGTGCGTTGCCGGAGAAGAGGCGGCAGGGACTGAGCCGCGTTCCCGTACGGCGAGGCGGAGGTGAGGAGCAGAGCAGAGGAGCGCCGGCCGTGGAGAAGACAGCACAACCAGCTCGAGAGAGTGAGTGAGCGTAAGACCGAGACGAGAGTGAGCCTAGGAGCACTAGTAGTTCTTATCTTACCACCTCACCTCTGGATCCGGATCGGACGCCCACTGTTACCCGGTAGTACTAATTGAGAGGTCCGACCTGGACTAGAGTAGAGGTATTATTTTTCTTGACTTCACCTACCCCAAAGTCTTCACTTACATTATTGTTTTTCAACATCAAATTTTTACTTATTGCTATTGCTGTTTAAATCCACCAGAATACCCGGGAAGACGAGTATAGGATCTGTCTTTTAGGTGAGATCGTAGAATCACCCTACAATTTCATATACAGACA
>NW_021217454.1:0-1221 GCF_002162155.2 Triticum dicoccoides
ACTGCCTTCGGCCTGCTCTTGAGGAGCAGGGTTAGTGCGCGTGTTGACCATCCTAGGTAAACAAGACAATGATTTAGTCAGAATGATAAAATTCCGACATAGGATACAGAATGTAAGGAATAATTCGGAATGCAAGATGATCATCCGTATGACATGGTAGATACAGAAACTGCTTCTTTATTCCATCGTCATACACACCATACAGGGTTTAGTACAAGACCAAACAAAGTACTATTACGGTGAAAAGAGGATTACATCTCATCGGAGGCATTCCCAGCTCCTATACATTATTTTTCTACACCTCCGGAAGGCGATACAGCTAGGTCATATCCCACGAGTCACGCAGGACGATAGACGACACAGCTAACACGAACTAGTGATACTACCACTAACTCAGACCGATCCGTAGTAGTCCTCGTAGAAGTCACCTCCATAGCCTGGAAGCTCAACATGATCATCTGGAAACAGACGATCTCGCGGAGCTTGTGGACCATAGGGGCTAGGATGAGGTCTTGGACCAACAGACGGTGGCCTGCGGGGACCGCGAGGTGGGGTGATGCCTCCTACATCACGCCAACCCATCACGTCTGGCAGAGCAGATCTCACAGGATAGAGATCGTGCATATCCGAATATCCAGCTTGCACCGCCGGTGCAAACCGAGTCAATGTGGCCCAGTGGTCAGCACGGGTATTGAAGAGCTCTAACCTCAAGGCCCGATTTTCACGGTCCTTATCCTCGAGCATCTCAGCAGTGGTGCGAGTCCGTGAATCCTCCTGGGTGGGGTCAACATAGATAGCCTGGAGATACCCTTGTGCTCCCGGAAGTGATCCTGGCATATACCGGAAATCAGAGTCCCGAAATAGGCCAGACCTGACTCGCATGATGGTCATCATAGAGTAGGCGGCGTCCTGCACAGCCATCTCAATAGTAACCCCGAGTCCATAGGAGCAGTGAAGGGGCTCGGTGGACCCAGGATAAGATGGAAATATCCTGACAGTGCAGAGATACTGGCTTTGATTAAAGTCTCGGAATTGCTCTTCGACCGTGTACTCAGGATACCAACGGTATCCAGCCTCAGTCATTACCCTGACCAACATGGCAGTATGGCCGGGTACATCTAGGCATCGAGTCAGGCGAACCACTTGATTGAGGTCGCGAGTGGCCATCTGAAAGCACAATCATAATGCAAAGGCATTAGAATTTCTAGCAGAATTTCGGCA
>NW_021217455.1:0-544 GCF_002162155.2 Triticum dicoccoides
GGAAGGGGATCTAGGGCGAGGGAGAGGGCGAGGGAGAGGGAAGGCGAGGAGAGGGCGAGGGAGGGAGAGGGCGAGGGCGAGGGCGAGCAGTGGGTCAGGGCAGCGGCGGCGGCGGCGGTGGATCGAGAGGGAGAGGGAACTGGCGAGGGGGAGAGGGAAGGGGGGATCGGGCGAAGGGGGAGAGGGAAGGGGGGATCGGGCACAATACTAATGGCGCACCTCACCGTGGTGCGCCATTAGTATTTTTTTTATTTCAACTCGAGCCAACAGGTTATGTACCACCAGAACTGATGCACATCAAGTCCCCTCTACTAGCTCGACTGGTCAGCAGCCAGTTTTCACACCAGGAGGTCTTGGGTTCGACTCCCAGGCTCCACAAATTTTTTTTAGCATTTAAAAAGCTGTTTGATACTTATTTGTGTTTAAATATGTTCAAACTTGTTTAAATAATAACAGTAATATTTTTTTTATAAGACAGTAGCATTTAAAAAGCTGTTTGATACTTATTTTTTTCATAAGACGGTGCGCGGGGTGCGGGGGGTCG
>NW_021217456.1:0-3889 GCF_002162155.2 Triticum dicoccoides
AACGAACTTGAGAGGTTTTTTGAGTCCAATTTATAAATAGATTTCTCCCCCTATGTTTGTTTCGTCTTCAAAATGCACTGTTCTACTTTAAAAACCAACTTGAGAGGTGCTTGAGTATAATTTCAAAATAGATTATTATAGTGTTCTATATGTGATTAAACACGCATCTGTTCCAGTTTTCAACACACACACACACCAATTCGATGCATGATATATTCTGTTCTTATTTTCTACGAACGCACATTTGTAAGCTACCAAAGGAGATGTCCTTTGCAAACATTTACTTATGAACACTAAAAAAACTAAAACTTCATTAATAACTGTTTTTTCATCAACAAGGACACTACAATGCATGATGTACGGGTAAAATCCCTTCGTATTCGGACATCTAAGGATCCCTTGGAGAAAAGTATAAAATTGGTCCAAATAGTGCGTGAATAGTGTACTTTCTTAAAGCGCTCATTTTTTCTCGAGAGCTACTTAGATGTCCACACACCACCAAATTTGGCACGGATATCAAACACTCGAACATATTTCATGCCAAAAACATTCAGATTTATTAAAAATTCTAATATTTATATAAGTTTACTTTTCATGCCAAGGAGCAGATGAGCTCCGGAGCCGAATCCTTGTGTCCATGTCCTATATGTTGCTACTTTGGTCTTCTTTGCATGCAACCGTAATAGCCCGATTCCTGGAACAATCTAAAGGAGTCCTTATTGGACCAGCCAGATACACATTTGAGTAATAGTTTGGTGACGTCACCCCAACATATACTGACCCGGCACATCCGATGTTCAAGGTTTGTAGCATGTTTGAATCATGTGAAGCCACGGTTTGCATAGATAATACAAAGTAAAATGTGTGCGTAGGAGCATCTCGAATAGATTATTTCGATGTCTAAATAACTAATTATATATCATGGAGGCCAAAAACAGTACTTCAACAAATGACATGGATGCAATTTTTTACTCTAGAATTGCTATAGATGTAAAATAGGGTACTTGGTGATGCAAATTTGCATCTCTTGTGCCTCTCAATTAATCTCGAGTAAAATCTGAGCAGTCACACGCGCCACTTATCAGCCAAGGGGAACATCCCCACGTCACGCTTGACTACCCCGTGTCGTCGCCCGCCGCCGTTGGCCCCCATGGACGCATCTTTAGACCCTGCAGCCGCCAAAGCCGCTCAGGCGATGGTGGCCACCATGTCTGTCGCCGGTCCGCCAATGCGGCCACCGTGATGACATCCCCATATTACATGTTGAATTGGTAGCCCCTCATCCCGCTGCCGGCGTAGGACTGGAGCAGCCGGTGAAAAAGAAGGCAGCAGCAATCAAACCATGATGTGGTGGCTCGAAGAGGCCACCGCGCGACCCCGCTATAGCTTCATGCCAAATGAAGAAGATGAAGGCGGTCGTGGCAGCTGCAACTGCTCCTTCGCCGGTGTCGCCGGCAGCTCCTGTTTGGTGTCCACTAGCTTTGTCACTGGTGACGCCGGAGATAACAAAATTTTGGAGCAGCTACTGTGTGGCTGATGAATTTTACATCAACTATTGGAGCACTAGCTATATTGACATCATCTATTGGAGTTGGAGGTTTTTCGTGACGTAAAAATGCGCTTGTATGTGATGTATATTTTAGTCGAACCACAATTTGGTGATGTAAAATACATCATTTATTGGAGATGCTCTAAGTGTACTTTATTTAGTTTGGAAAAGCATTGGCACTGAAGGCAGCAACCCTAGCACTATTTGTTTATGTTCCAAGCGGTGTGTCCCATAGAGTAGCCTTTTTTTGCGCGAAAAACTTTAAATCTATTCATCTTCAATCATGGTAATACAACGAACACTAGAAATAATAAAAATTACATCAAGATCCGTTGATCACCTAGCGATGACTACAAACACTGAAGCGAGCCGAAGGCGCGCCGTTGTTGTAGTAGAATGTCGGGAAGTTGTCGTGCTAAGACCTCATAGAAACAACGCACCAGAACAGCAACCGCCGCAGATGAAGAATGTAGATCAAAAGGATCCAACTTGAATACACACGAAAAAAGACAAACTATGAACAGATCCGAGCAAATCCACCAAAGATAGATCCGCCGGAGACACACCTAAACACACCCACCGATGATGCTAGACGCATCACCGGAACGGGGGCTAGGCGGGGAGACCTTTATTCCATTTTCAAGGAGCCGATGTCTTGCCTTCCTGAGCAGGACACAAACTCTAACAGAGCCAAAACGTCTAGAGCCTCAACCATGCATTAAGCAAAGAAGAACTAGTAACCTAATCACTACAAGAAATATGTCAACTTGTGACCTTCTCTCAGTGAACCTAGCTGAATTGGTCGTAAATCCACGGCCATTTCACTTGGAAGGGCTCAAACCCTGAAATTTCCTTACACCAAATGGTCATAAAGCAGACAAGAGTGGTTCATCAGCTTATTTCTACCTGATTACGACCAATATAAATGGTCATGAGGTTGTGAACGTGGATGCATTGGTACTTAAGGTGTCGCTCAAGGTGGGCTTGGGCCTCGGAGGAATGAGGCCACCTCCTTTTAATAAAAAATCTATGTGCCATGTAGGCCTTGGCCCATCCAGGAAGAAATGTGGGATGCCCTCATATTACTCAAAAAACATATATTCGGCCCAACAAAAATGGGAAAATAAAAATATCAACAATGTTAATCAAACTAATTCAGCAAAGAATAGCCATGATCATTAGAATTTAAAGTTGTGGGGAGCATGTGGAATTTAGGCTATTGGACCCATGATTAATGCAAGAAATTACTTGTATCCAAATATAGGCTCAGATATCATGGATTTTGACAATTGGGGCATATCTTATATATTGGTTATAATTAAAGCTCATTAAGTATATTTATGGAGTGAATATTGGGATATTGATAAAAATACATTATGTCATTTATACAATAGAAAATGAGTGGTTCAGATTACTAATAGAAAAGAACAACTGAGAACCATAATAAGTTTATGATCTAGATGACACATATGGACATAAAGGGTTCATCTGCCAATACTACATAGAGAGTATGTTTTTTAAGGCATAACTTTCGGTCTATTCATCAAATGTGAAGGCAACACAACAGAGAACACCAACAATGACATGCATCCAAGTACAAGGCTTACATGCCATGGATTTTTGAATGTTGCCGCATGGCCCATATATAGGGCATAATTAAGGCACATTGAGCATATTTGTTATTTGAATATTGGCATATTTAAAAAAATTCCTATATTAATAAGCCAATAGAAAACGGGTGGTTTAGATTACCAATATAGAAGAACTAAAGAGATCCATATTATGTTGTAGATCAAAATGATATGCATGGACATAAAGACTTTTTCAGGAAATACAACATGCATAGTATTTTTATGATATGCATGGGCCGAATTCTTCTGGCCCATCATTCTAAACGGTTGTCTTCGGATCACCAAACAATACTTCGCCAAAGAATAAATCTTCGGCACCTTCCCACCATGCAGTAATTTACCGTATGTTAACAGGACGAACCACGTTGACTAGATTCCACGTGGTCAATCACTTAGGCCAACACCATGTGATACAATCACACGGCCGAGCCCCGCCCTCGGGGCGGAAACCATACAGCTGCCGGAATAGCGGGTCGCGCATGCCTATCAAATTTTTGATATGATAGCCTACTATTCGGGCACCAATTGAGGAGTCCGTGCTACCCAACGGTGTAATGGCTGGGTTTACCAGGGACCGATCAGGAGCCCTCGGACCAACCACAAGAGGACGCTCGGCTACCCCTGAGTATTTGCCTTACAAACTTACTTTAGCGCAGAACAGGATTGGTGACGTGGAATCGGCTCGGACACACAAGGAGTCCCCCCCCCC
>NW_021217457.1:0-1263 GCF_002162155.2 Triticum dicoccoides
AACACAGAACTCAGTTCCTGAGGACGGCTTCAATGAGACAACCCACCATGTACTCCTACATGGCCTCTCACCGACACCTTTTACCAAATCGTGTTCACACACTTAGCTCACACACAGTAGGACATGTTCACACGCCTCTGATTCATCCCCGATGAATCAGACCTGACTCAACTCTAAGCAGTAGCAGGCATGACAAACAAGCATGAATGAGTAGGCACAACAGGGCTCAAACAATTCCTACTCATACTAGTGGGTTTCATCTATTTACTGTGGAATGACAGGTCATGCAAAGGATAAAGGGGTTCAGCTACCGCAGCAAGTAGCAGATGAATCGTTGTTGTCCTAATGCAGTAAAAGAGAGCAGGAGCGAGAGAGTAGGATTGTATCGGAATGAACAAGGGGGTTTTGCTTGCCTGGCACTTCTGAAGATAACATTGAGTCTTCATCAGTGTCAACGATCACATCATCGGTATCATGTCTATCGAGAGGGGACAAATACCGGCAACACAGAAGGGAACACAATCAATGCAATGCACAATATGATGCATGATCATGACATGGCAAAATGAATGTGTTTTGAGCTAATGCAACTAGCAACAGATTAAATTAAGTTGGTTTGAATACAAGATTCAAATTTAAACTCCATATGTGATTATTCAAATGCCATTTAATTGATTTGTGCTAAACAGCAGCTATAAGTTGTTCTAACATGCATGAAAATGGTACAGATGGATTCCTTGAATTTTTCTGATAATTTTTCATATATAAATTATTTAATTTGGAGTTACGATTAATTTTCTATGATTTTTAGAAGTTTTAGGCATTTTCTGAAATTTCCTGAATATTAATAAATCCAGAAAATACTTATTGCGTCAGCATTGCGTCACTATGACGTCAGCAGGTCAACAGACGCTGCTGGTGGTCAAACCTGACCAGTGGGGTCCACTGGTCAGTGACTGGGGCTGATTAGTGTAGCTGACATGTGGGCCCAGTCAACAGCCACGTCAGCTTAGTCAAAGCTGACGCGTGGGGCCACTAGGATTAGTTAAAAACTAAACAGAAACTAATCTAGGATTAATTAGCAGGTGGGGCCCTGCTGTCAGTGTCACAGGGTTAATTAGCAGGGTCAAATCCCGGGTCAGTGGGGTCAAACCCACCGGCGACATGACGCCGGCGAGGCCCGAGATGGCGGCGCGAGCCGGAAACGCGCTACAGGGCACGGGCGAGGCTGTGCTTGGGCTCGTTGGAGAGCCCTTGCTGGTG
>NW_021217458.1:0-906 GCF_002162155.2 Triticum dicoccoides
GAGAGTGTCAGAAGCTTGACTCCACTGCCACTGAGTTCTACAACAAGGTCAAGGGCCTCGCCGACACATTGGCCTCCATTGGACAGCCCCTCACCGACTCCGAGTTCAACTCGTTTATTGTCAATGGTCTTGATGAGGAGTATGATGCCTTAGTCGAGATCATCAACGAGCGGGGCAACTCGACACCCATGCTGGCACACGAGGTTTTCTCTCGGCTCCTTCTCACTGAGCAACGGGTCGAGACTCGCCGCACCAGGGGCACTGGCTCCCTCTCGGCCAACGCCGCCACCAAGGGTGGCCGCTCTTCTTCATCACCCCGGTCTCCCTTGGGGCTGCCACCGTCGCCCGCCTCGGCCCCCCCACCTACTGCGACCTTACCGGGGGCTGGCGGTCCACGTGTGTGTCAGCTTTGTGGCCGTGATGGGCACTGGGCCTCCAAGTGTCATAAGCGCTTCCAGCGAAGCTTCCTTGGTCTTGGCAATGACGGCAAAGATACACGCAACAATGCCCGTCAGGTCGCCATGGCTAATCGTCCCGCGCCGCAGAAGCAACAGGGACACACTCAGTCCTACTCCATCGATCCACACTGGTACATGGACTCTGGGGCGACAGAGCATCTAACCAGCGAGATGGGGAAGCTTCACACTCGTGAACCCTATCATGGCTCCGACAAGATCCACACCGCCAATGGAGCAGGTATGCACATCTCTCATATTGGTCAAGCATCTCTTCTCACTAGACATGCCAATAGGAGTCTTCAGCTTCGCAATGTTCTTCGAGTTCCATCTGTGACCCGTAATCTTCTTTCAGTTCCTAAACTCACACGTGATAATAATGTGCTTTGTGAATTTCACCCTTTTGATCTTTTTATTAAGGATCGGGGCACGAGGGACATTCTTCTTAGTG
>NW_021217459.1:0-780 GCF_002162155.2 Triticum dicoccoides
AGCGCAAAAAAAAAGAGCAAAAAAAAAATTCAGAGTGTGCTTTTCCCTTGTTTACGTGCCGCGCCGTGATTTTGTTGGTGTTCTAGGCTCGCGTCTCTAGCACAGTCTAGCCTAGGACCAGCACAGTACCGTCGTTGAGCGTTTATTCAACTTTGCATCTCTGAATTGATTATTGCTGACCCTTTTTGCTACCATAGTATAAGCCTTCCCAGCTCCACATACATCTACGTCGTGCGTTTGACTCTCCCTGGTAATCGCTCTATCCAAGCTTTAAGAGTTTTGACTACAACGGTTGCCGATCACCGCCTGCTGCTGGGTAAGAGCTGGTAAGAATTTGAGTTTTGCTTGATGGGTTTGTGACACCCACTACCACCACTTGTTCGTAGTCTGTAGGATCATATTCTTGTGTGTTTCTATTGCTGCTAACCATGCCAGGATCACAAGCCGACGAGATTGACTGGGAGAATTTATCGAACAAGGAGCTTCATGATAAGTTTCAGCAAATGATGACTGAACAGGTGCAAGATGTGCTGAACAATTTTGAAGAGGCCATGGAGAAGATCACTGGCCTTGAGAAGACGTTCGAAACAAAGCTCGATAACAAGTTTAATGAATTGCTCGCGCGTCTTCCACCACCACCACCCGCTGCACCTAACGCACCTCTCCAACAACAACAACAACGACTACCTCCACGTCGTGAAGCAGACCTCCGCCGAGCAAGCCGTGTTCCTCTTGCGTTTGGCCAAACTGTTGGTGCTGCTGTTGATACTTCTGTGGCTC
>NW_021217460.1:0-1322 GCF_002162155.2 Triticum dicoccoides
TGTAAACGGAGAGGTATCTCTGGGCCCACTCGGTAGGACATCATCATAATGTGCACAATGTGACCAAGGGGTTGATCACGGGATGATGTGTTACGGAACGAGTAAAGAGACTTGCCGGTAACGAGATTGAACAAGGTATCGGTATACCGACGATCGAATCTCGGGCAAGTACCATACCGCTAGACAAAGGGAATTGTATACGGGATTGATTGAGTCCTTGACATCGTGGTTCATCCGATGAGATCATCGTGGAACATGTGGGAGCCAACATGGGTATCCAGATCCCGCTGTTGGTTATTGACCAGAGAACGTCTCGGTCATGTCTGCATGTCTCCCGAACCCGTAGGGTCTACACACTTAAGGTTCGATGACGCTAGGGTTATAAAGGAAGCTTGTATGTGGTTACCGAATGTTGTTCGGAGTCCCGGATGAGATCCCGGACGTCACGAGGAGTTACGGAATGGTCCGGAGGTAAAGATTTATATATAGGAAGTCCTGTTTCGGCCATCGGGACAAGTTTCGGGGTCATCGGTATTGTACCGGGACCACCGGAAGGGTCCCGGGGGCCCACCGGGTGGGGCCACCTGCCCCGGGGGGCCACATGGGCTGTAGGGGGTGCACCTTGGCCTACATGGGCCAAGGGCACCAGCCCCTAGAGGCCCATGCGCCAAGATATAGGAAAAAGGGGAGAGTCCTAAAGGGGGAAGGCACCTCCGAGGTGCCTTGGGGAGGATGGACTCCTCCCCCCCTCTTAGCCGCACCCCTTCCTTGGAGGAAGGGGCAAGGCTGCGCCTCGCCCCTCTCCCCTGCCCCTATATATAGTGGAGGGGAGGGAGGGCATCCATACCTGAGCCCTTGACGCCTCCCTCCCTCCCGTGACACCTCCTCCTTTCCCGTAGGTGCTTGGCGAAGCCCTGCAGGATTGCCACGCTCCTCCATCACCACCACGCCATTGTGCTGCTGCTGGATGGAGTCTTCCTCAACCTCTCCCTCTCTCCTTGCTGGATCAAGGCGTGGGAGACATCGTCGAGCTGTACGTGTGTTGAACGCGGAGGTGCCGTCCGTTCGGCACTAGGATCATCGGTGATCTGAATCACGACGAGTACGACTCCATCAACCCCGTTCACTTGAACGCTTCCGCTTAGCGATCTACAAGGGTATGTAGATGCACTCTCTTTCTACTCGTTGCTGGTCTCTCCATAGATAGATCTTGGTGTTACGTAGGAAAATTTTTGAATTTCTGCTACGTTCCCCAACAGTGGTATCAGAGCTAGGTCTATTGCGTAGATTCTTTGCACGAGTAGAACACAAAGTAGTTGTGG
>NW_021217461.1:0-897 GCF_002162155.2 Triticum dicoccoides
GAGAAAAAGTGGCTGGAGCGTTGGTTAAACCGAAGGACATGACGGTGTACTCGTATTGGCCATAACGAGTAACAAAGGCCGTTTTAGGAATGTCCCCGTTCCTGATTTTGATTTGATGGTAGCCCAACCTCAAATCCATTTTGGAGAAGACTGAGGATCCAGCGAGCTGATCATACAGGTCGTTGATCCTGGGGAGCGGATATTTGTTTTTGATTGTGACCAAATTGACAGGTCGATAATCTACAACCATCCGGTCCGTACCATCCTTCTTCTTGACGAAGAGGACGGGGCAAGCCCACGGAGATGAACTGGGTCGGATGAAACCCTTTTTCAAGGACTCATCGAGTTGTTTCTTAAGCTCGGCTAGTTCTAGTGGTGCCATCTTATAGGGTCTTCTAGCAATCGGGACGGTTCCTGGAATGAGGTCTATTACGAACTCAACATCCCTGTCAGGTGGAACACCTGGCAATTCCTCTGGGAAGACATCCGAAAAGTCACGGACTACCAGGACGTCCTCAAGGTCTGGCAAAGGGCTGGCGTTAAGAGAATATAACTGTCGCTTGGCTAATCGGGTCAAGACATTGACTATCTTCCCCGAAGGATGGGTGAGTTGAACAGTCCTAGAGAAGCAATCAATGTTGGCATGATGGGCTGACATCCAGTCCATACCCAAGATGATATTAATATCTGAAGATTTAAGAGCTATCAAAGATGCAAGGAAAACAAGTCTGTCGACTTGGATTTCATTTCCATGACTTACCCTGGAGGTTTGCCATCTAGAACCGGGAGTAGAAATTTCCATAGTGGATGGCATGTCACAGAATGCGGTGTTATGCAAACGAGCATAATTTTCGGATATAAATGAATGAGAGGCTCCTGTATTGAAAAGAACAGATG
>NW_021217462.1:0-1156 GCF_002162155.2 Triticum dicoccoides
GAGGGGAAGCAGCTGGCTGGCACGGGCCAGCACAGTGCTGGGCCGGCTGGGCTGGGCCGCACAGGTAAGTCTTCCCCTTTCTTTATTTCTGTTTTTATTTAATATAACTGCGACTTTGTTGAATTAAATAAAATACCTAGGCAACTCCAAAAATCACCAAACTACTCCTGGTCCATAGTTGGATTATTTCCAACATGAAACATTTTAGTTTGGAGATATTTGAGCATTTAAATATTTTATATAATTTTAAATGCCCAAATTCAAATAGTTATGATTTAATTCAAAACCCTAGGATGGCCTAGGAAAATGTGCACCACTTTTGGCAGAGGTTCTGAACCAAGGCAAAAATGATGGGCATTTTAGAAGGGCATTTCAGGTTCATTGAAAAATTATTTTAGTAAACCCTAGTTGGTTTCAGAGGGGATTGGGGGTTCTGTCATCCCCATTTCAAGTTTCTGATGAATGAGTAAACATGATGCAACACTCTAATGCATAACTAGCTAGGGTGTGACAACTCACCCCCACTCAAAAGAATCTCGTCACGAGATTTGGGTTCCTCCGGGAAGAAGGCGGGATATTCAAGTCGAAGACGATCCTCCCTTTCCCAGGTTGCTTCATCTTCAGAATGGTGCGACCATTGAACCTTGAGAAACTTGATATTATGACGTCGCGTGGTACGTTCGGCTTGATCGAGGATACGAATGGGGTACTCTCGATAGGTAAGATTATCTTGGAGATCAAGCGTTTCGTGGTCCACTTCACAGATAGGATCCGAGAAGCAACGCCTGAGTTGAGAAATGTGGAAGACATCGTGAACTCTGGAGAGGTGCGGAGGTAGTTCCAATTGGTAGGCAACTTCTCCTTGTTTGGCAAGAATGCGAAAAGGTCCAATGTAACGAGGAGCCAATTTGCCTTTGATACCGAAACGATGGGTTCCCTTCAGAGGGGTGACCCGAAGATAAGCCTTCTCGTCAACCTCGAAAGTCATAGCCTTATGTTTTCGGTCATATTGACTCTTTTGACGAGATTGGGCTGTTTTCAACTTTTCACGAACGATACGAACTTGTTCTTCTGCTTCCTGAATCATATCCGGGCCAAAGAATTGTCTTTCCCCGGTCTCTGACCAGTTAAGGGGTGTTCGACATCGCCGTCCATA
>NW_021217463.1:0-3479 GCF_002162155.2 Triticum dicoccoides
GGCCAGCCAATGCCAGCGCATCACCCTCAACGGCTCTGAAGTGACCCGCACTCTAGCTAGGCGAGCATGCCCAAACGCCGGCCCGAACTAGGTATCCACACACACTCCCTTGTGCACTGTTCCGACGATGTTTGGATATCCTTTCACTGCTCTCTTAGCTTACACGCCTATGCAACTCTAACCTTAACTCTTATTTCTTCTGGAGATATCATCTAAAACAAGCAAATCCATATTTTTAGCGAAGCATGACAGCGCTACGGGATCTGGTACACATGCTGCACACCCGTATAACCTTGTAAGTATATGTCCTCCGGTACAACATCAAGGTCGATTCCTCTTATTTGATCAACCATTCGCCGTGTCAAAAATGTAGAGGGGGATGCAAGGAGCACAAGGCCTGCACATCCAAGAAAGTGGTAACATGGACTTGTACATGGAACATCCCAAGCACAAGCAGAGCTGCAGTGAGCCTGTACAACAAGCTAGCATAAGTCCCTGCATTTCATTTAATTCGTACTGGCATTCATGTATGATTTGTGTGCAGTGGCTGATCCACGAATTCAAGTTACCAGGGGCGAACATTTAACTTAAAAAATATGAAGGCACTTGCACTCCAGAAATCAACATAACTTGAGAAATGTGAAGCTACATGCACTTTGAAAACCATCTAATGATCCAAAGTAGTTCAGATTATAAACCCTAAATGATGCAAGCACCAAAAAACACAAAATGCAACATGGTGTACAAGGACTACAAACATGGTATGTACCTGCTTGAATTATTCGTTCTCTGGCTGAAAATATCGAAGTGTAATTGCACGTATAACCAGTGTGCAAACTGCATATCAATATATCTATCCTGCACAAGTATGCCAATAGTTTCAAACAACAGATTACAAAAGTATTTATGCTATGTTGTCATGATATGGGGACTTTCTGGTAGATGGTCCCGACGTTTCCTCAAGCTATGAAAATGCACTATAATTTTTTTATCATCAATGCCTGCAAATCTCTGTCTCTCTCAACATAGTAGATCATCATTAGACACTAAATCCTTCAATGAGCTTGCAAAATGCTTGCATTAGATCCCTCATTAGACACTATATGTTCATCACCAGGAGCATGTAAAATGTTTGCATCAAATCCTTCATTAGCAGTCTGTTCATTAGACACTTCAGGCTCAAGAACAACATGAGCTTGTATGTTTGCACCGGAAACTTGATTAGATACATCAGATTCAGTCAGTTCAGTACTGATTGGGGCAGTTATAAAATAAGTAGAAATTGGTTTCATTTTCTCATAGATTCCCTACATGCAAGCAGTTTTACAACACCGTCAGGTTTAACTATTGGCCAAAAATTGAAGAGTTGAATTAGATATAATCAGGGATTTGATGTACCTGCTCGTTGCGCATGCTACTCTTGCAAGCTGCGACTGTCCGTTTGCGCAAGCTCGATGCCATGCCCGTGCTGCCGCCGCTGCCTCCCATGCAGGCTACACCCAGGGTTGGATCTTCATCTTCTTATCCTTCGTTCGCTTGAAGCCCGGCGACCGCCCTCCAATGAGGGCGCGAGGAAGTGCGGTGTCGGTCTGTCCAGCGGCGGCTAGGTTAGGATCAAACCAGACAGGAGGCTTGAGCGAACGAATTGGGATTTTTCCTGTTGTCGATCGTTATGGGAGGTGCTCGTTTGGGCCGCGAGCCTGCTATAGGGCCTGCCTTATACTTATGTTATTGGCCCATCCAAATTGAAACATTTTTCTTCATTTTTTACATTGCCTGCTCGTGCGTTGGGACGAACAAAACTAGCATGGGCCAACCTGGACGACTCAAACTAGGTGCACACTTTCCAGCCACCTGAGGCAGCCGCCCATACCAGCCCCTATGGTGGTCTCGCCCCTTTTTGTGTGTATGATTTGATAGTGAAAATATTCCAGTGGAGCTTTTGATTTACCCACAGAATGGTTGAATTGCTTGTTTCTATGAACTGAGTTTGCCAATAATGTGAAGGATGCCAGTCTTTTCATCCTATTGTAGATTGCTTAGATCTCGATATGCCAAAAGTAATCGCATGAAATATACAGTAAAAGCCAGTGTGGTGTGTTTGGCTACAACTAGTCTGACTACACGTCCTCATATAACATATCAAGGACGCACCATCTTACCAGATTAACCATTCGACTTACCCATGCAGTGTGGGAAGAAAGAAGTATTGGGACTGCGTATCCAAGCAATTGATGCCATGGACTCCTTCGTACAACCTTGTAAGCGAAAAATAAGTTGCAGTGTGCCTGTACAAAGAACTAGCGTAAGTTCAGTTACCTGCTTCTCGGAATTTTAGTTAGCCACTTATTGCAAAATTGTTCAATTACGTTGCTTGGCTTAATTTAGTTTGCTACTGATTACATAATGGCACATCTTGTTAATCATATTGTAGACTGCGCCTATCTATGTGTTTGATACTTACTGTTAAGAATTACATGTTTGCCTTAACTTAAATATCTACTTGTTTGTTTAATGGCTTTGCTGCTGCAACAGCGGGTTACAATGATGTTAATAACTACTTTTCAGCATCCTATTGAAACTCTTTAATTCCTTGTTTGTTTAACTGGTTTGTTGTTATAACTCCCAGTTGAGATGTTTTGCTAACTTCAACTTTTCTGAATCCAATCGGAACATTAATGGCAAAACAGGTTAGCCCAAGATCAAAGAGCGAGGTCCCCATGGACGTTGCATCATCCCACAGCAGTGGCACCGGCCCAATTGTGCATTATGAATTGCCAACTACTGATGCTCTAGAGGCTAAACTAGTGGTAGAAAGAGATTCTACTTCTGCACTTAGAGATGAAGTTGACATGTTGAGGAAGCAAACAGCACAATCACAAGTAGTACTCAAGACAACCATTAAATATTTGGTGGATTCCAAAACGAAGCAAGCTGAGACTGACCAGATTGTTAAGGTCCTGAAGGAAAAAAGGAAATTAAATTCCTACTTGGTAAATCATAGGTGAAATGTTCTTTCCATAGTTGAATAACCTTTGTGTTGTCAGTTCATGTAATCAATCAAACCATTTGTTTTAGAGATCATGTAATAATTGTTTTTTTGTTTTTTTTTGTTTGTAATTTTATTTGAGCACAAGTCTGTATTAATTGATAAGACTCGGAGACATTTCATTTGGCTTGTTGTGCCAGACCTACAAATATGCCAATTAGGCTGAATGTGCATTCAGCAATAGTAGTATAGATGGACCATAAGTGGCACGCATCGGAAAGGGCCAAGATGCTGGCTAAAAAAAGGATGCTGTTGTAGCCAAAAAAAGTATAGCGGCCTGGCTTATGTATGTTAGTTGATATTATTGATCCATATACTCTATAAGTGTTTATATGTCTGTTAGTTCCGTACATTCTTGGTTGATTGACTCGGTATTTGAATCTTGATACATCGCTTGTGTGCATATCTAAATGGGAGTACACATTATGCT
>NW_021217464.1:0-994 GCF_002162155.2 Triticum dicoccoides
CCGCACCAAGGACTCCGTCGCACTCACTGTGAGCTTAGCCATCTTCCCCTCCCTTCCGTTCTTGCTCCCGAGCCGTGTAGCAACCTCCCGGAGCTCAACCGCACCCACCGCCGTGGAGCTCGTCGCCGACGTGCTCCCGGTCATCCTCCGGCCACAAGATGGTGTCCATCTTACTCACCAAGTCCCGCAGCACCTAGCTAGCTACTCCACGAGCCTCACCGAACCCTCTAGCGTCAAGTTCGTCTTCGGCCGAACCCCGGTGGCCGCCAAGGTCGTCGCCGGCGCCAACTCCGGCCACCCCGACCCCAACGGACTCCGCCAAGAGCTGCGGTTTGTCCTCAGCTCCACTCCGGTGATCTCCGCGGCCCATTTGGTGGCCGGAATAGCCAAAACCACTCCCGCCGCCGCGTCGGGCTCGCCGGCGGCTAAATGCCGGTGCAGCCGACCCGCGTTTGACCACGGGTGGGCCCTGGTTGACTCCCCTGAGTCAATGACAGGTGGGGCCCAGCCCTGTTAATTAAACAAGATTAGTTTTAATTAAATTTTAATTAAAATAATCACCCTGACATGCGGGACCCACTGTCAGGTTTGACCTGGACTAGTTCCGTTGACCTGCTGACGTCACACTGACGTCAGGCTGACGCAGTAATTGATTTTCTGGATTTAATTTAAATCAGGAAATTCCAGAATATTATTTAAACTTCAAAAATTCATAACTTTTATTCTGTAACTCCAAATTGGACAAATTATATATGAAAAATGATCAGAAAAATCCAATCTATCCATCTGTACTATTTTCATGCATGATCAAACAAGTTAAATTGATGTTTTAAGCAGAACAAGGAAAAGCACTTTAAAAGGCCATATTTGAATTTGAAATTTGAATCCTTGATTCAAATTTGTTCAAACCCTTCTGGTTTTAGTTGCATTAGCCCAATACACTCATTTTGCCATGTCTCATGCATGCATCATATTGTTGCATACTGTTTGGTAA
>NW_021217465.1:0-950 GCF_002162155.2 Triticum dicoccoides
ACAAATCCATCGTTAACGACAAACTTGTTCCACATTCTTCCTTCTTTACAATTCTGCATTACCTCTTTAAAATCAGCATCATGCACATATTGATCTTTGATGGTCTCCAAACCAAATATTTTGAAGTCAAGTTGTGAAAGCATAGTATAGCGACGAGACAATGCATCAGCAATAACATTTTCTTTTCCCTTCTTGTGTTTAATGACATAAGGGAAAGTCTCAATGAATTCAACCCATTTAGCATGTCTACGATTCAGTTTAGCTTGACTTTTAATATGTTTCAAAGATTCATGATCAGAATGTATAACAAATTCTTTGGGCCATAAATAATGTTGCCATGTTTCTAAAGTCCGAACAAGAGCATATAATTCTTTATCATAAGTAGAATAATTCAGACTAGGCCCACTCAGAAAAGTATGCAACAGGTTTGCCATCTTGTAATAACACACCTCCTAATCCGATTCCACTAGCATCACATTCAAGCTCAAAAGTCTTATTAAAATCAGGAACTTGGAGTAAAGGAGCATGTGTCAACTTATCTTTGATAGAGGCAAAGGTGTCCCGTCTTTCGATGAGATGGTGGATTTCGCTTTGGTGGAAGTCGACTTTGACGATCCGACTACGAACGTGTGAGGACGTCGCGCCTTAGCAATCGCTAAACCAACTCCGAGAGGTTATTGACCACGCCGGAGCACGATCAACCTGACCACGAGGGTCTGTTTCCTGCGAGCAAACGAAGAACAAGCAAGAAACTAAGATTGCAATCTGGATATTGCGAATATAAGATGAAAGCTTTATTGATCAAGGTGGGGTTCTGTGACGCCTTTGTCTGGTCGTTGAACACAAACGAAGTACGCGAAGTTGCAGCTATGGCGAACTTTTAATCTAAACAAAACCCAAAGTCTAAACGATGCCCTAAGGGCTGTATATATGGAGGAAGAGGGGGGAAT
>NW_021217466.1:0-979 GCF_002162155.2 Triticum dicoccoides
ATCATAATTAATCCACGTATAGTAATAAATCAATCCAGGTATGGTAAGGTCATAACTCAGGATATTTTGAATATGGTAATTATATGGTAATAAATTTAAATTACCCCAAAGGCTATCAATCCAAGTATGGTAAGGCCATAACTCGGGAAATATCGAATATGGTAATAAATTTAAATTACCACCAGGTATGGTAAGGCTATCGATCCAGGTATGGCACGCCCTCACCTGATCACCTATCACAATCTCCAGCCCCACGCACGCACCAAAGAACCCACCCGGCACCAAATGCAGCTCCTCTCGATCCCCTCGAGTAAACGTCGCCGCCGTCGTGCGATCTTCCTAACACAGACGCCGTCGCCGCCTCCTTCCCACCTACGGCGTCCCACGTCCATGGTGACGGCGCTCGCGTCCTACACTGACCCTCCGCCTCATATAGGTTGGTCGTTGATGGAGTGGGATGTGCCGCTGCGCTTTGGGGAGGCGAATCACGATCTGGTTGGGATCTCAGTGTGGACTCGTTCTCTGCGATGAAGGATGGCGCTGCCTCTCTGGCAAATGGGATCGGAGGAAGGGGCTCTACGTCGTGAATGTCGGCGAGGCAGCGGCTGAAGGCGAGCCCGACGGTGAGCACGGGTGTTCGTCCCATGAAATAGGCGGCCACGGAGGGCGGATCTGAGGCCACCCCAATCGCCGGTGGCCCTTCCTCCCATCGCTCATCGCCTCCATTCTCTCTCTCCTCTAAATCTTTGTCGCCCCTGCCTGATTCTGGCCGACGCCATCCGGCTCTCGCATCGACCACCACCAGCACGGCTGCGGACGAGGCGCAACCGCAGACGCCGCCGCCGCCATCCTCATCCACCTCCTGCACCATCCTTCCCAGCCATCGTCGGGGGCACCCGCCATCTGCGCTCTAGCCCACCCGCTCCCTCCTATCCCCTCCCCCTGCCTGCCAGCCCCGTGATCCATCGCACAGATGGCA
>NW_021217467.1:0-2172 GCF_002162155.2 Triticum dicoccoides
TGATTTTAAAGATGTAATGCAGAATTGCAAAGAAGGAAGAATGTGGAACAAGTTTGTCGTTAACGATGGATTTGTGTTTCGTGCTAACAAGCTATGCATTCCAGCTAGCTCCGTTCGTCTTTTGTTGTTGCAGGAGGCGCATGGAGGAGGATTAATGGGACACTTTGGCGTGAAGAAGACGGAGGACGTACTTGCTACACATTTCTTTTGGCCAAAGATGAGACGAGATGTTGAGCGTTTTATTGCTCGCTGCACTACATGTCAAAAAGCTAAGTCACGACTCAATCCTCATGGTTTATATATGCCTTTGCCTGTACCTAGTGTTCCTTGGGAGGATATATCTATGGACTTTGTTTTAGGTTTACCTCGAACAAAGAAGGGGAGGGATAGCATATTTGTTGTCGTGGATAGATTCTCGAAAATGGCGCACTTTATACCATGTCATAAAAGCGATGGTGCTGTTAATGTTGCTGATTTTTCGTGAAATTATTCGCTTGCATGGTGTGCCAAATACTATTGTTTCAGATCGTGATACTAAACTTCTTAGCCACTTTTGGAGATGTTTATGGGCTAAGTTGGGGACTAAACTGCTTTTTAGTACTACTTGTCACCCCCAAACTGATGGCCAAACTGAAGTAGTCAATAGAACATTGTCTACTATGCTTAGGGCTGTTTTGAAGAGTAATAAGAAAATGTGGGAGGAATGCTTGCCTCATATTGAATTTGCTTATAATCGTTCATTGCATTCTACTACTAAGATGTGCCCTTTTGAAGATGTGTATGGTTTCCTACCTCGTGCACCTATTGATTTGTTGCCTCTTCCATCTTCGGAGAAGGTTAATTTTGATGCTAAACAACATGCTGAATTGATTTTAAAAATGCATGAGTTAACTAAGGAAAACATTGAGCGTATGAATGCCAAATATAAACTTGCTGGAGATAAGGGTAGAAAACATGTTGTGTTTGCACCTGGAGATCTTGTTTGGTTCCATTTGCGTAAGGATAGATTTCCTGATTTGCGCAAATCAAAGCTCATGCCACGGGCTGATGGTCCCTTTAAGGTGTTAGAGAAAATAAATGATAATGCATATAAACTTGAGCTGCCTGCAGATTTTGGGGTTAGTCCCACTTTTAACATTGCAGATTTGAAGCCTTATTTGGGTGAGGAAGATGAGTTTCCGTCGAGGACGACTTCATTTCAAGAAGGGGAGGATGATGAGGACATCAATACCATTGTTACACCCACAGGCCCTGCTGCTATACATACTGGACCAATTACTAGAGCTCGCGCACGCCAACTAAATTACCAGGTACTTTCGTGATAGAGGCGGGGGTGTCCCGATCTTTCGATGAGATGATAACTATCGATTTGGTGGAGACGACTTTGATGATCTGACTACAAACGTGCACGACGTTGCGCCTTAGCAATCGCTAAACCAATCTCCTGAGGTTACTGACGAGGCCGGAAGCACGGTCAGCCTGACCACGAAGGTCTATTCCTGCAAGCAATCGAAGAACGAGCAAGAATATGATAAAGCAATCTGAATATTGCAAATATATATGAGGTATTGATAATGGTGGGGATCCGGAAGCAGTCTTGGTCTGGTCGTTGGACACAAACGAAGTACACGAAGTTGCAATGGCTAACTTTTAACTAAAAAAATCCCAAGGAAAAGCTACTAGATGGATCTACTTATATAGGAGCAAGGGGAGGCCAAGGAGGTGGGAGGACGTCCCAAGGCAGCCTAAAACTAAATCTAGGTCGTACAAGGCCAATGGGTCCAAGTGGAGGTGATGTAACACCTTTGGACTTGTAGTTTGACTCGGATTCTGCTGCAGCATCAGATTGTTTCGTCCACAACTCAACGCTCCGGACGAATTTGAAGGTGATTCCAATTGGGTTGGAAAGTGCACGAAATCTAGTTTCCAACAAAAAAAGAATCACCCAATTCGGAGTCCGTATGAAAAACTTGTGTACGTTTTGAGTCAGGTGTGTCTGTGCAGTCCGAATCTGAATCCAGAACGTGAGAGACTTGGACTCTATCTTCTCTTGGGCCAAAAGTGACGTGAGAGAACTTTTTGGACAGCAAATAAACATCTCTTTCTTCCTTATCTTCATATGTGGATTGTACAAATGTCCCATACACCTGCAATTAGACAAAACACAAAAGT
>NW_021217468.1:0-843 GCF_002162155.2 Triticum dicoccoides
ATCAACACTCATAGTTTTGGCCGATTCTGGCACGTTTCGTGGACTATTACTCACTGTTTTGGGGTCCCGGAGTGATTTCCACGATTAACGAACCCTGGGGTGCGTTTATGTTTCGGTAATCAACACTCACGGTTTTGGCCGATTCTGACCCGTTTCGTGGACTATTACTCACCGGTTTTGGGCCCCAAAGCGATTTCCATAGTTGTTGAACCCCAAGGTGCGCTTACGTGTTGGTCATCAACACTCACAGCTTTGGCCGATTCTGGCCCGTTTCCTGGACTATTACTCACCGTTTTGGGGTCCCGGAGTGATTTACCCGATTAACGAACCCTGGGGTGCGTTTACTTTTCGGTCATCAACACTCACAATTTTGGCAGATGTTGAGCCGTTTCGTGGACTATTACTCACCATTTTTGGGCCCCAAACAAATTTCCATAGTTGTTGAACCCCAAGGAGCGCTTACGTGTAGGTCATCAACACTCACAGTTTTGGCCGATTCTGCCCGTTTCGTGGACTATTACTCACTGTTTTGGGGTCCCAGAGTGATTTCCACGATTAACGAACCCTGGGGTGCGTTTACGTTTCGGTCATCAACACTCGCAGTTTTTATCGATTCTGACCCGTTTTATGGACTATTACTCACCGTTTTGGGGCCCCAAAGAGATTTCCATAGTTGTTGAACCCCAAGGTGCGATTACGTGTCGGTCATCAACACTCACAGTTTTGGCCGATTCTGGCCCGTTTCATGGACTATTACTCACTGTTTTGGGGTCCCGGAGTTATTTCCAGGATTAACGAATCCCGGGGTGCGTTTACATTTTGGTCATCTACACTCGCGGTTTT
>NW_021217469.1:0-1332 GCF_002162155.2 Triticum dicoccoides
GGATGCACGCACTGTTTGGATGATACCGACAGTATATATTTGAATAGTTGTAAGAAGAATGTGTACCTGGGACATCGTCGATTTCTTCCGAGCAGGCATCCCGTAAGAAAGAAAGGCAAGCATTTCAAAGGTGAGGCGGATCACCGGACGAAGCCTCGCCACTATAGTGGTGCTGATGTACATGATATGGTCAAGGATTTGAAGGTAATCTTTGGAAAGGGCCCTGGCGGACAACCTGTTCCGAAGGACGCTGACGGACACGCACCGATGTGGAAGAAGAAATCTATATTTTGGGAACTGCCATATTGGAAAGACCTAGAGATCCTCTCCGCAATCGACGTGATGCACGTGACGAAAAATCTTTGTGTGGCCCTGCTTGGCTTTTTGGGCGTGTATGGGAAGACAAAAGATACACCAGAGGCACGGAAGGACCAGCAACGTATGCACGGAAAAGACGGCATACATCAGGGTCAGGCCAGCTATGCTCTTACCAAAGAAGAGAAGGAAATCTTCTTCGAATGCCTGCTCAGCATGAAGGTACCGTCTGGCTTCTCGTCAAATATAAAGGGAATAATAAATATGGCAAAGAAAAAGTTCAAAAACCTAAAGTCTCATGACTGCCACATGATTATGACGCAACTCCTTCCGGTTGCATTGAGGGGGCTTCTACCGGAAAACGTTCGATTAGCCATTGTGAAGCTATGTGCATTCCTTAATGCAATCTCTCAGAAGGTAATCGATCCAGAAATCATGCCAAGGTTACAGAATGATTTGGTGCAATGTCTTGTCAGTTTCGAGTTGGTGTTCCCACCATCCTTCTTCAACATCATGACACACGTCCTAGTTCACCTTTGCGAAGAGATTAACGTTTTGGGTCATGTATTTCTACACAATATGTTCCCCTTTGAAAGGTTCATGGGAATCTTGAAGAAATATGTTCATAACCGTGCTAGGCCAGAAGGAAGCATCTTGAAGGGCCATGAAAATGAGGAGGTCATTGAGTTTTGTATTGACTTTATTCCTGACCTTAAGCCGATTGGTGTTCCTGAATCGCAGCATAAGGGCAGACTGGAAGGAAAAGGCACGCTAGGAGGGCATCAAATAATATGTATGGACGGGCATTCTCTCACTGAAGCACACTACACAGTTCTACAGAATTCCTCCTTGGTGGCTCCGTATATAGAGGAAAACAAGAATTTTCTATAGTCCAAACACCCAGAGAAGTCTGACGACTGGATTGCACGCGAACAAACGAGGACTTTCGCCGGTTGGTTGCAGAAACGTGCCCTAAATGATGGCGATATTCAAAATGACCTATACTCGCTGTCCCAG
>NW_021217470.1:0-1014 GCF_002162155.2 Triticum dicoccoides
TTCATAGTTCGTAGGTTCATCATGATCTAGTAGCATGACCTCCAGAACAGGATTACCGTACCACTCTGGTGCGGATCTTACTCTGGTTGATCTACGAGGTTCAGTAGTATCTTGATCTGAAGTTTCATGATCATTATCATTGGCTTCCTCACTAACTGGTGTAGGTGTCACTGAAACAGTTTTCTGTGATGAACTACTTTCCAGTAAGGGAGCAGGTACAGTTACCTCGTCAAGTTCTACTTTCCTCCCACTCACTTCTTTCGAGAGAAACTCCTTCTCTAGAAATGATCCATTCTTAGCAACGAATGTCTTGCCTTCGGATCTGTGATAGAAGGTGTACCCAACAGTTTCCTTTGGGTATCCTATGAAGACACATTTCTCCGATTTGGGTTCGAGCTTATCAGGTTGAAGCTTTTTCACATAAGCATCGCAGCCCCAAAACTTTAAGAAACGACAACTTTGGTTTCTTGCCAAACCACAGTTCATAAGGCGTCGTCTCAACGGATTTTGATGGTGCCCTATTTAACGTGAATGCGGCCGTCAATAAAGCATATCCCCAAAATGATAGCGGTAAATCAGTAAGAGACATCATAGATCGCACCATATCTAGTAAAGTACGATTACGATGTTCGGACACACCATTACGCTGTGGTGTTCCGGGTGGCGTGAGTTGCGAAACTATTCCACAGTTTTTCAAATGTACACCAAACTCGTAACTCAAATATTCTCCTCCACGATCAGATCGTAGGAACTTTATTTTCTTGTTACGATGATTTTCAACTTCACTCTGAAATTCTTTGAACTTTTCAAATGTTTCAGACTTATGTTTTATTAAGTAGATATACCCATATCTGCTTAAATCATCTGTGAAGGTGAGAAAATAACGATATCCGCCACGAGCCTCAATATTCATCGGGCCACATACATCGGTATGTATGATTTCCAACAAATCTGTTGCTCTCTCCATAGTACCGGAGAATGGTGTTTTAGTCATCTTGCCCATGAGGCACGGTT
>NW_021217471.1:0-1593 GCF_002162155.2 Triticum dicoccoides
CCCCCCCCCTGCGAGGGGGAGGAAGAAGAGGACGGCCTCCACACGTTTGGAGGCTGATACGTCTAAGATGGGGAAATCTTCCCTTCCAGACGAATCCACCAGAGCCACCGACAGCAACCCAGAGTGGGATCCCAGGGTCAAGCCCCTAGGAAAATCGTGAGTACAAGGAAACCCAGACACATTCATATATCCAGTCTCATGTTTGCATAGTATAAATGTATTGAGTCACGCATTTTGCAACCCATCCAGGTCCAACGTTGAGCGGTCATCATCGGAAGACTCGCTGGACCCGGATGTGATGGATAGCGAGACCCTCCCGACGGCCTGCTCCCCCAAAGGCATGGACAACACCGAGGTGTCATCCCAAAGGAACCCAGTTCAGGGAGGAGCTCAGGAGACCATCGAGGCGACGCCGGAGGGTCAAACCTTGGCGGCCGGACACATGGGGAGCAAACCCCCATGGATACCGATGGCGGGGGCCGTCCTGAATTTGGCCCCAGCCGAAAACAATTCCGGAGACCAATATTGGAATCAGGCCAGCAACCCCTTTCCACAGAAGGGGGTGCGCCTATTCCGCCGATGACCTCTGTCCACCCACAGGTGCAGGATACTTTATTGGCGGCGCTGCAAAGCGCTTCCATCATCGAAGAGCACCGTACCCTTATGGGTGCGGTGACTCAGAAGATTCAGTCCGCCAAGAGCGGGCTGACCGAAGCCTGCACTGGCCTCCTAACAGGGTTTGAGGTAAGCAGTGAAGTTAAGTATAAAAGAATGTCACACTATAGATAATAGCCCCTGATACACTGTTCGGTGTTTGGAAAGAAAAGCCGGACAAAGGATCAAATATTTTTCGCAGGAGACTAACTATGAAATACCTATGTGAATAAGCAGGCGTCGTTATTGACAGCCACTTCTCATACTGCGGAGGTTTTTGGACTAAAGCAGAGTCTGGAGCGGGCCGAAAAGGAGCTTGGCCAAGTAAAGAGGCAGCTGGAGGAAAACCAAGGTATGGAATAACCCTGTTTGTATTTGATATGAATGTATAATTTATTTTGACTAAAAAATCTCATGATATGTATTAGGAGCGGCGACCGAGGTCGAAGCTCTCAAGAAGGTGGTATCCGAGGCCGAGAAGAAAGAGGCCAAGGAGCAGGCCGCTCGTGAAAATCATGAGGCCAGGGTCATTGAGGTTCAACAAGAGCTCCAAGAAGCCATACAGAAGTGCGAGACCTTGGAGCAGAGTATGGCGGATAAGGAATCAGAACTCGCCAAGGCCTGTCAATCCGCACACGATGCCTGGGCTGAAGCCCAATGCACCCTCCAGGAAATCCAGGAGGCTAGAAAAATCGTGTCGGGTAAGGCCTTTATTATGCAGAGCAAATATGTGAAGGAAAATTTTCTTTTACTTACCCGAATTTGGAGTTCTCGAGGGGTGTTTACGGATCTACCACGCATCATATCAGATGCTACGGAATTTTATCGAGCCGAAGAAGGGAGTTCTACGGAGAAACTGTTCTTGTCGCAATACCTTGCGCCAGTCCATCGGGTGCCCTTTTAGCGACCAGCTGAAACAGATGGTTGAGCTGCATAAGG
>NW_021217472.1:0-949 GCF_002162155.2 Triticum dicoccoides
AGAAAACGGAATTAGAAAGTAAAAAAAGCGGGAAACGAGTTGCCCAGCTCGGGGAACAAAGTAAACAATCGATTGCCCCGCTTATAGTGAAAGCCGCCGGTCCGGATGACCCCGATATCATAGCAGCTGCGGCAGCACATGGATTGACTGTAACGAGTGCCAGAGAACAAGCGGCCAACTTAGGTATTACTCTTCGTGAACTGTTAGGCCTTGATGAGGCGCCAGTGAAGGAGGTAGTAATTACATATGTGAAGAATGGGCCTCTCGTCGAGCCTGCGCAGGAACAGGATCTACCTCCACAAATGAAAGGTCTGCTGAAATGGTACAAGGGTTACATAAAAAATAAAAACGCCAAAGAATATATTTATGCGGAAGTTAGATATGAGCATCACTTCAAACATTACTATGTACAAATTCATCTGAGTGAATTGTTCCAGCTTTTCAATCTGCGCGAGCTCGACAAATCTATCATCGGTTGCTATGTTCTGTAAGTGATTTATTTCTACCCCATCTCGTTCATATTGCCTGCACTATATATATGTCCTAACTATATTGTTGTGTCCGCTATTATACATGTAGAATGAAGATTAAGGAATGCAGAGTAAGGAACATCCATAATGTTGGGTTCATTGACCCACACATCGTTAATGGATATGTGTTGGAGCATCACCCCGCCGACATGGAGGCAGACCTGTGGCAGTTTCTTACAAAGCAGGAACTCAAAAGTGATATTCTATTTCCTTACCATTTTGGGTGAGTGTTTCTGTCTTGAGCACATTCTCTTTTGTTTACTCCATGCATGGTATGTGGCCGGCTAATCGATGAGTTATGCATGACGTACTGTGCATGTATCGTGTCCGCAGGTTCCATTGGATTCTGCTAGTAATTAAAGTTGACACCTCAGAATGTCTCGTCCACGACTCTCTGAATAAGGATCCAAAGCTTTGGG
>NW_021217473.1:0-2117 GCF_002162155.2 Triticum dicoccoides
CGGGGAGCTGTGGAGCGGTGGGGAGGAAGAGGGAGTCGAGGCGGAGCTCCTGAGCTAGTCGGGGGAGCGAGGGGTGGCCGGAGATGGCTGCTATGGCGAACGGCGGCGACGGTGGTGTTCGGCCGTGTGAGAGAGAGAGCGAGGGAGAGGAGGGGAGAGCCGGGGGAGAGTGAGAGAGAGCAGGGAGGATCGGGACGGCCTGCGGGAGTCGTCCACGCGGCCAGGAGCGCGTCGGCAAGCAGGAGGTGGCCGCGCGGCCGTGCGCGCGCGAGCACGCAGCAGCTTCGGGGCGAGGGGAGGAAGACGACGGAGAGCTGCAGTGGTGGGCTGGGCCGCTGCTGGCTGGGTCGGCCAGCTGGCTGGGCCGCACAGTGGAGGAGCCCAGGTAAGTTTTCCCCCTTTTTTTTATTTCTGTTTCTGTTTATTTAATATATCTGCAACTTTGTTGAATTAAATAAAATACCTAGGCAAGTTCAAAAATCACCAAACTATTCCTGGCCCATAGTTGGATTATTTCCAACATGAAACATTTTAGTTTGGAGATATTTGAGCATTTAAATATTTTATATTATTTTAAATGCCCAAATTCAAATATTTATGATTTAATTCAAAAACCCTAGGATGGCCTAGGAAAATGTGCACCATTTTTGGCAGAGGTTCTGAACCAAGACAAAAATGATGGGCATTTTAGAAGGGCATTTCAGGTTCATTGAAAAATTATTTTAGTAACCCTAGTTGGTTTCAGAGGGGACTGGGGGTTCTGTCATCCCCATTTCAAGTTTCTGATGAAAGAGTAAACATGATGCAACACTCTAATGCATGACTAGCTAGGTTGTGACATTCACAGACAATACATAAGCAATATATAAGTATGCAACAGAACGATCGGAAGAGAAAAGCAAGACATTAATAGCATCAATTACATCTAAGTTGAACGACTCTCGAAACCAAAGAGACATACTACAAGTTCATTAAAGTTTAATTACAACATGAGCCAATCGATGTTTCAGAACTAGACACAACATCACTGCTTTCGACTCGACTCAAGGGACCGGAGCGTGCATGAAGCCGCCGTCTATCGTGGGAGTCATGAAATAACGGTCGTTGTCAGCCTGCATTTGTAGCATTGTGTCGATGTCACTGTTGGACGGTTGATTTCTGAGGTAGAACTGCCCCGAGGTACGAAGGACATCTTGATGGATGATTTCCGCAAACTCCGACTGGATGCGAAAGAATTCTTGTCGGAGGTCCGCGTCCTGGATTGCCGACACGCTCGCGGCCCAATCTTTGAGTTTACTCGATAGCAGAAGTTGATGATGGTCCCGTACGATCGCCCGCATGTGATGGATGGCGTAGTAGGCACCCTTCTGACCGCCAGGCGGCTGCTTGACGCAGCAGAACGTCGTATTGTGGGAGAACACGTGCTTGCCGTACTTACGAATAGGCCTGGTGAAGGTGCCTCCAGATTTGGCGTAGCCGGGGAGAACATCATCAAGAACCTTCTTGACATTTGTGTAGTCTACGTTCGACTGACGGTCCGGGTCGAAATACGTGGCCATGGAATATTTGGGGCTTAGGAGGATGAGCGTGCAACGTGTGTCACTGCAGAAAACACGGAATGTTAAAATAAAAACGATCGAAATGTAAGAATTCATATGTTACGGGCCGGTTGAGGGGAGGACTTACTCGGGAAAGTAAGGCACAAGGAAGTTATCCTTATCTTGGTTTGCCAGAATGACGCCTTCGAGGTAAGAACTCGCGACTTGCCGGTTCCCAGCGCTGCCCAAGATCTTGGCACGCATGTAGAAGGGGTCGACTATCACGATGTCCGGGGTCTTGTCGGGAATGATCCGCATCTCCATACTCAGCGAAAATAGCCGAACTAAGGTGTAGTGCAGCGGATGAAGGTTCAACATAGCGTGGATGTCATCAAAACGCAGGACGATCGTACGCCCGATGGAGTTATCCACAAAGCCCTTGCCCTCTGGCACCTTGGCCGCGAAAACTGGGTATGCCACATCCTTCTCCCTGAGACGCCGTTCTCCAAAGAAAGAACACTTTCATGCAGACTCCGCATAGCACCGGTTGTAGCATTGAGCATATTTGTCGGTAGCATC
>NW_021217474.1:0-1383 GCF_002162155.2 Triticum dicoccoides
TCGAGGATGCACGGGGCACCGCGACGCATCCGCGGAGTGGTGTAGTGTGGCCAACTGCATCCTCAGGACCCGAGACCATGCCGGGTCATCTTGCTTTTTCAATGACATGCGGGGATCGCATGTGAGCAAAGGGCATCTCCAATGTTGCCACGACCACTGCTGACTACCTTGGCACACCAAAACCCTCGTCCCTCGCGCCGTCACACGGTGCGTTCCCAGCCGGCACTAGCTGGCTGCATTCATGTCGTCCGTTCGTATGCCGTCGTTAAGAGGCTCGGTGCCCGAGGAACCAACTCCGGCGACTTAATGACGCACCCGGACGCTTGGCCTCATTGGAATGCGCTACTTAAAGCGGCAACGCCCAGCTAACCTCCACACCATAGTGCATCGTCCTCCTACCTGGCACCACATCCGCCATGACCGCAAGCACGAACGCTCTGCGGGAGAGCTTGTCTTCGGGGATGAAGCTCGAGGTCGCTGCCCTCGGTCAAGTCGCCTCTCGCAACGCAATAGCAGCGTAGCCGGACGCGGACGCGACCGCACAAGCGGTGGCCATGCTGGCGGCCGACAAAGGAAGCACCGTCAGCCACGCGTCCTACTTGCCGCCGTCCAACATCAGGCACCACCGAGGACGGGGACTCCTCCGAGGATGAGTAGGGCACGGGAGGCGGCAGGGCATGGTGTGCCAACTGGCCGGTCCGTATCCCGTGTTCTACTCTTCCTCCCCAGAGACCGCACCTTCACTTCACGGGTGTTGAACCCTGCCCCCGTACATAGAGATCGCAGATGGAGGACGTCGGTCGCCACTGTAGAATAGTTTTACGGTCGGGTTTCTTTTATTTTTCTGTCATATAAAAGTTCGAAATGTAATGAAAATCTGCCGTGTTTGCATTAATCTCGGCTGGTGTATATGAACTTTCAGAATAATATAGTATATTGTAGGAGTACTAGCAAGATGCCCGTGCGTTGCACGGAAGATCAAGATCTTGTGGGAGAAAAGGATGAACGAGGGAAAGCCTTATCTGCAAATGTGGAGAGCAGTGCGGGTAAATTGTCATAGTTTCCTTCCTATCCGTTAGATATAGATCGGACGGCCTATATTGCAGATGACAGGCACACCATCATTTCTTCATCTTGATGTACTCAATCCATTCAAATTCCATAATTCCAATGCTATAATCTCTATATTAAGATGCTCTACTTTTTATTGAACCGAGACAAATCTAACATGTGAAGTAAAATAAACACATAGGGTCTATACATACACAATTTATCTTAGGCACTCCAATAGTACGTCCACTACACATTCACACATTTCACATATTCCTACATCTACGGGAACCTACGAAAGGGTTAACGTAAATTGCCTCTCTCTCTCCCCCC
>NW_021217475.1:0-1383 GCF_002162155.2 Triticum dicoccoides
TCGAGGATGCACGGGGCACCGCGACGCATCCGCGGAGTGGTGTAGTGTGGCCAACTGCATCCTCAGGACCCGAGACCATGCCGGGTCATCTTGCTTTTTCAATGACATGCGGGGATCGCATGTGAGCAAAGGGCATCTCCAATGTTGCCACGACCACTGCTGACTACCTTGGCACACCAAAACCCTCGTCCCTCGCGCCGTCACACGGTGCGTTCCCAGCCGGCACTAGCTGGCTGCATTCATGTCGTCCGTTCGTATGCCGTCGTTAAGAGGCTCGGTGCCCGAGGAACCAACTCCGGCGACTTAATGACGCACCCGGACGCTTGGCCTCATTGGAATGCGCTACTTAAAGCGGCAACGCCCAGCTAACCTCCACACCATAGTGCATCGTCCTCCTACCTGGCACCACATCCGCCATGACCGCAAGCACGAACGCTCTGCGGGAGAGCTTGTCTTCGGGGATGAAGCTCGAGGTCGCTGCCCTCGGTCAAGTCGCCTCTCGCAACGCAATAGCGGCGTAGCCGGACGCGGACGCGACCGCACAAGCGGTGGCCACGCTGGCGGCCGACAACGGAAGCACCGTCAGCCACGCGTCCTACTTGCCGCCGTCCAACATCAGGCACCACCGAGGACGGGGACTCCTCCGAGGATGAGTAGGGCACGGGAGGCGGCAGGGCATGGTGTGCCAACTGGCCGGTCCGTATCCCGTGTTCTACTCTTCCTCCCCAGAGACCGCACCTTCACTTCACGGGTGTTGAACCCTGCCCCCGTACATAGAGATCGCAGATGGAGGACGTCGGTCGCCACTGTAGAATAGTTTTACGGTCGGGTTTCTTTTATTTTTCTGTCATATAAAAGTTCGAAATGTAATGAAAATCTGCCGTGTTTGCATTAATCTCGGCTGGTGTATATGAACTTTCAGAATAATATAGTATATTGTAGGAGTACTAGCAAGATGCCCGTGCGTTGCACGGAAGATCAAGATCTTGTGGGAGAAAAGGATGAACGAGGGAAAGCCTTATCTGCAAATGTGGAGAGCAGTGCGGGTAAATTGTCATAGTTTCCTTCCTATCCGTTAGATATAGATCGGACGGCCTATATTGCAGATGACAGGCACACCATCATTTCTTCATCTTGATGTACTCAATCCATTCAAATTCCATAATTCCAATGCTATAATCTCTATATTAAGATGCTCTACTTTTTATTGAACCGAGACAAATCTAACATGTGAAGTAAAATAAACACATAGGGTCTATACATACACAATTTATCTTAGGCACTCCAATAGTACGTCCACTACACATTCACACATTTCACATATTCCTACATCTACGGGAACCTACGAAAGGGTTAACGTAAATTGCCTCTCTCTCTCCCCCC
>NW_021217476.1:0-867 GCF_002162155.2 Triticum dicoccoides
CGGTGGTCGACTTGATCATGGAGGTTTTGGTGGTCATTCCCGACTGGACGATTCCGTATGTCGCATATATCCTGAGGAAAGAGCTCCCGGAGGATGAGGAAGAGGCTCGACAGATCGTCCGTCGATCTAAGGCCTTTACCGTAATCAAAGGACAATTATACAGAGAAAGCGCGACTGGAGTTGGTCAGAAGTGCATAACACCAGAAGAAGGTCGACTCATCCTCAATGATATTCACTCGGGGACCTGTGGTCATCATGCGTCCTCTCAGACCATCGTGGCCAAAGCATACCGAGCCGGATTTTACTGGCCAAAGGCGAATGAGATGGCAAAAGAGATAGTGGATAAGTGCGAGGGATGTCAATTCTACTCGAATATGTCACACAAGCCTGCGTTGGCTCTAAAGACCATTCCACTCGTCTGGCCTTTCGCAGTATGGGGATTGGACATGGTCGGTCCTTTGAGAACAGGACGAAGTGGCTTCACGCATGTACTGGTGGCAGTCGACAAGTTCACCAAGTGGATCGAGGCTAAACCAATCAAGAGCCTTGACACCGGTACTGCTGTTAGCTTCATCAGGGAACTAATATTCAGATATGGAGTCCCACACAGCATCATTACGGATAATGGGTCGAACTTTGACTCAGAGGAATTCAGAGCTTTCTGCAACTCCCAGGGCACACGGGTCGACTACGCTTCAGTCGCCCATCCGCAGTCGAATGGACAAGCAGAGCGAGCTAATGGACTGATTCTTAAGGGATTGAAGCCTCGACTGATGCGTGATCTCAAACACGCGGCTGGAGCTTGGGTCGACGAACTTCCCTCAGTACTCTGGGGACTGCGGACCACACCTAATCGGTCGACCGGAA
>NW_021217477.1:0-1716 GCF_002162155.2 Triticum dicoccoides
TTCAATATATAAAGCAGGTTTAAAACGGCCATTAAATGGTGGTATAGATACATTAACCTGATCATGTGCATTTGGATGTTTGTGCACCTCTCGTGACGGTTGTGGTATTTGCAAAGGTGGTGGCACGTCTCCCGCGATCGACAAAGCCCATGAATTGACTCTGGATCCTGTCATGATTAGTAGAACAAGAAACAAAACCCAAAAATAATGTTCCTATAACTACTAGGATGTGGTGGTAAAACGCTCACAGTAAAGCAAATATCAATGTCTTACAAGTTCTTACCATGCAGCAGGCGGTGATCGGCAACCAGCGGTGTCAAGTAACTCCGAATATTGAGTAAAGCGATTGCCAGGGGAGCGTACGTATACACGGTGTAGAAATATGTGGAGCTGGGTTGGCTATATATGGTAGCAAAAGATTACCAATAATCAATTCAAAGATGCAATGTTGAATAAATGCTCAACGGCGGTACTGTGCTGGTCCTAGGCTAGACCGGACTAGAGACGCGAGCCTAGAACACTAATGAGGTCACGGCGTAGCAAAACTAGCATCAATGAAGGATACTAAGTAGCTCTTGACAGCAAGATATAAGTGAAGATCACAACGGCAATGAAGATAATGATGAAAAACAACTGCCAAGCAGGATATACAACAACTCTCTCTCCAACTTTCCTCTTGAAAAGTTTGAGACAATTTTCTGATAAATTCTTTCAAAGAATGCTACTAACTCAAGCTTTCCAATGCAAAAAGAATCACTCAATTCCGAGTTGATATGAGGAGTCAAAGAATTCTAAAACTAGCCTGAAAAATTGGAACAAGCTATGTTCACGAACTTCAGAGGGCAAAAAGACCTATTTAGAAGCCGATTTTGAGGTGTCAAATATTGAACTAGCTTCTGCAACTATTTAGATGCGCCTCGTCGCTATCTTCAATTTGAGTACTCACGGAGCCAAAACGGACTTCGTATGAGGAAGATACACCTGTTTTACTGAACAGTGCGCAAAACAGATTCCAATCCGAATTCAGGTACGAGATTGATTCTAGATAGATTCGATTTTTTCTCTCCTTTTTTTTTCGCACGCTTTTTTTTCTTTTTCTTCTCTCTCTTTTTCTTTTTTTTTTCTTTCCTTTTTTCTCTTTTTTTTTCTCTCTCTTTTTTTTCTCCCTCTTTCCAAGACAAACTAGATAAGAAGCAGATTCGATCAGGCGAAGATGTGAGTGACCTCAACTATGATTATGACAATAAACAGTGCGTAGCACGTGGTGGAAATTGGTGGATTGGATGGTGGACAGCGGATGGGATAATGATGCAGCGGCTGCGTGACTAATGTGAACAGAACTCGAAACTCTAAAGGAACTAGACACTAAGACCAGCAACTCGACACGACGATGCAACCGATAATTCAACTATGCAAGCAATGAAAAGAAAATTGCAAAGGCTCAGACTGGCTTGGACCAAGGATGAATAGATCTAACTCTTTTTTGTGGCTTTTTCTTGGACAATAGGTAAGAAAATAAATCTAATCTAGGAAAACTAGAAATTCTCACCGAGCAACCTGAAAACTGATACCACTTGATAGAGGCGGGGGTGTCCCGATCTTTCGATGAGATGATAACTATCGATTTGGTGGAGACGACTTTGACGATCCGACTACAAACGTGCACGACGTTGCGCCTTAGCAATCGCTAAACCAACTCCGAGAGGTTATTGACCA
>NW_021217478.1:0-1104 GCF_002162155.2 Triticum dicoccoides
CCGAGCTCCGCCACGACGTCGTCGTCCTCTCCATCGAGTCACGCGGCGCCAGAAGCTCTGCTGCATCTCCAACGCCGCCGTTTCCGACCTCGGGTGCCGGTGATCCCCGCCGTCGATTCGCCGGACCCCGTGCCTCCCCTGCCTCGCCAGCAGCACCAGAAGAACCGCGGTGAGCCGCTGCATCGTTTCCCCCATGCCTCGTTGCCTAATTCGCCCCCTAGCCGCATCAACCACCGGAGCCGAGCGCTCCCCGCCGCCGGCCATGTCGCCGCCGCGGTTGCAACCCCCGCACGTCGCACCAGAGCACGTAGGCGTGCTCAGCGTTTCCTCAGGAAGCCGCAGATCCCACCAGTTCTTCGTGAAACGCGCCGTAGCGCCAAACCCGCAGGTGCCCGAACTCCGGCCGCCGCCTTGGAGCTCGCCGCCGTCGACTCAGGCCACCCAGCTCCTCGGGCTTGCTCCATCAGATGCGCACGAGCTCGAGCTCCCTGTAGAACCCCTCCGCGCGTCGAATGGGCGCCGGAGCAGCCATTCCGGCGAGCCACCGCCGCGTCTGGTCGTTGCCGGCGGTTAGACGCCGGTGGATTAGCCGGGTTGACCAGGGATTTGACCCCCCTGGGTCACCGACGTGTGGGCCCGTCCCCTGCTAACTTTTGGTTAATTTAATAACTAATTTAGTTAAGCCACTGACTCACTGACATGCGGGCCCCGCCCGGCTAACTAAGTTAGTTAGGGTTAATTTTAATTAGGTTAATTAGTCCAGACACTGACACGTAGGGCCCACAGGTCAGTTTGACCTGGACGGCGCCCGTTGACCTGCTGACGTCACTATGAGGTCATGATGACGCAATAATTCCTTTCTGGAATTTAAATAATTCTTAAATGATTTATTATTTTCAGAAAATGCCCTAAACTTCAATAAATCATAGAAAATTAACCGTAACTCCAAATGAAATAAATTATATATGAAAAATTATCAGAAAAATTCAAGGAATCCATCTGTACCATTTTCATGCATGTTAGAACAACTTATAGCTGCTGTTTAGCACAAATCAATTAAATGGCATTTGAATAATCACATATGGAGTTTGAATTTGAATCTTG
>NW_021217479.1:0-1584 GCF_002162155.2 Triticum dicoccoides
GCGAGGGGAGCGGCGAGGCGGCGAGCAGGTGCGTGGCGCACGCCGCGGTCGCCGTCGGGCACCTGCCTGCCTGCCTGGCCGGCAAGCAGCTCGCTGGAGCGGTGCTGGGCTGGGCCGGCAGGTGGGCCGGTACTGGGCGACAGGTAAGCTTTTCCCCTTTTTTTCTGTTTCTGTTTTTATTTAATATATCTGCAACTTTGTTGAATTTAATAAAATACCTAGGCAACTTCAAAAATTACCAAATCACTCCTGGTCCATAGTTGGATTATTTCCAACATGAAACATTTTAGTTTGGAGGTATTTGAGCATTTAAATATTTTATATAATTTTAAATGCCCAAATTCAAATATTTATGAATTAATTCAAAAACCCTAGGATGGCCTAGGAAAATGTGCACCACTTTTGGCAGAGGTTCTGAACCAAGACAAAAATGATGGGCATTTTAGAAGGGCATTTCAGGTTCATTGAAAAAGTTTTTTTAGTAAACCCTAGTTGGTTTCAGAGGGGACTGGGGGTTCTGTCATCCCCATTTCAAGTTTCTGATGAAGAAGTAAACATGATGCAACACTCTAATGCATGGCTAACTAGGATGTGACAACTCACCCCCACTAAAAAGAATCTCGTCCCGAGATTTGGGTTCCTCCGGGAGGAAGGCGGGATACTCGAGTCGAAGACGATCCTCCCTTTCCCAAGTTGCTTCATCCTCAGAATGGTGCGACCATTGAACCTTGAGAAACTTGATATTATGACGTCGAGTGGTACGCTCGGCCTGATCGAGGATACGAATGGGGTATTCTCGATATGTAAGATTATCTTGGAGATCAAGCGTTTCGTAGTCCACTCCACGGATAGGATCCGAGAAGCAACGCCTGAGTTGAGAAACGTGGAAGACATCGTGGACTCTGGAGAGATGCGGAGGTAGTTCCAACTGGTAGGCAACTTCTCCTCGTTTGGCAAGAATACGAAAAGGTCCAATGTAACGAGGAGCCAATTTGCCTTTGATACCGAAACGATGGGTTCCCTTCAGAGGGGTGACCCGAAGATAAGCCTTCTCGTCAACTTCGAAAGTCATAGCCTTATGTTTTCGGTCATATTGACTCTTTTGATGAGATTGGGCTGTTTTCAACTTTTCACGAACGATGCGAACTTGTTCTTCTGCTTCCTGAATCATATCCGGGCCAAAGAATTGTCTTTCCCCGGTCTCTGACCAGTTAAGGGGTGTTCGACACCGTCGTCCATAGAGAACTTCAAAAGGGGCTTTACCCAGGCTAGATTGATAGCTGTTGTTGTAAGCGAATTCGGCAAATGGAAGGCACTTTTCCCAGTCCATTCCGAATGAGATAACAGAGGCTCGAAGCATGTCTTCTAGAATCTGGTTGACGCGTTCCACTTGACCACTCGACTGAGGGTGGAAAGCAGTGCTGAAGGAGAGACGGGTTCCCATAGCATTTTGGAAACTTTCCCAAAATCGAGAGGTGAAGAGGCTTCCTCGATCCGAGTTAATTTCCAAAGGAACACCATGGAGGGACACTATTCGGGAGATGTATAAGTCTGCCAGCTGACTAGCGGTTATACTCTCACGAA
>NW_021217480.1:0-979 GCF_002162155.2 Triticum dicoccoides
TTTTTTTTCTCTGACTTTTTTTTCTCCTTTTTTTTCTCTCGTTTTTTTCTCTCTTTTTTTCTCCCTCTTTCCAAAACAAACTAGATAAGATGCAGATTGGATCAAGTGAAGATGTGAACGATCTCAACTATTATTATGACAATGAATGATGGGTAGCATGTGGTGGAAATTGATGGATGGGTGGTGGACAGCGGAAGAGATAATGATGCAGCGGTGGCGTGACTAATGTGAACAGAACTCGAAACTCTAAACGAACTAGACACTAAGACCAGCAACTCGACACGACGATGCAACCGATAATTCAACTATGCAAGCAATGAAAAGAAAATTGCAAAGGCTCAGACTGGCTTGGACCAAGGATGAATAGATCTAACTCTTTTTTATGGCTTTTTCTTGGATAATAGGTAAGAAAATAAATCTAATCTAGGAAAACTGGAAATTCTCACCGAGCAACCTGAAAACTGATACCACTTGATAGAGGCGAGGGTGTCCCGATCTTTCGATGAGATGATAAGTATCGATTTGGTGGAGACGACTTTGACGATCCGACTACAAACGTGCACGACGTTGCGCCTTAGCAATTCGCTAAACCAATCTCCTGAGGTTACTGACGATGCCGGAAGCACGGTCAGCCTGACCACGAAGGTCTATTCCTGCAAGCAATCGAAGAACGAGCAAGAATATGATAAAGCAATCTGAATATTGCAAATATATATGAGGTATTGATAATGGTGGGGATCCGTAAGCGGTCTTGGTCTGGTCGTTGGACACAAACGAAGTACACGAAGTTGCAGTGGCTAACTTTTAACTAAACAAATCCCAAGGAAAAGCTACTAGATGGATCTACTTATATAGGAGCAAGGGGTGGCGGCCAAGGAGGTGGGAGGACGTCCCAAGGCAGCCTAAAACTAAATCTAGGTCGTACAAGGCCAATGGGCCCAAGTGGAGGTGATGTAACACCTTTGGACTTGTAGTTTGA
>NW_021217481.1:0-1278 GCF_002162155.2 Triticum dicoccoides
GCGCATTGCGGCGGCGGGAGGGGGGAGGAGCTAGGGGGGCACGCTGGAGAGGAATGGGGAAGGGGCCCCGGTCGCCTCGCTCGGGGAGGCGACGCGGGGGTACGGGGGAGGGGGGAAAGGGGGGAGCGAGGGCTGGGGGCAAGAACGAGGGCTGGGGCGAGAACGAGGACTGGGGGCGGCAGTTACCCGCGGCGGGGGATCGAGCCGGCGGCGGCGCAGGCGGAACCCTAGCGGAGCACTCAGCAGATTCTCGCTTGACTTCTCTTTTCAAGTCTTGAACTGTGTACAGTAATAAGGATACAAGTATATATAACCTAAACTACTTTAATACTCTTCCTCATGCAAGTTTTATTATTATTCATGGCCTTTACAAGGGAATGGTAGCCTCATACATAAGTAGGTCAACTAACGGGATGACATGACAGACAACAAAGCAAACTAGCCAGATTTATCCTTTCCTTTATATCCCAGCGACAACAAAGCAAACCACGAAGCAAGCAAAGAATCTGATGATGGATGTGCAGAAGCAAAGAATTCACAGCTTTTGCTTTCGTGAGGGAAAGCAAAGAGAAAAGCAAAGCAAACAAAAGGAAAGCATCTAATGTGTATGGATATGCATGGGCCATTTCTCATACTAGCTACCTAAGATTATACAGTATTAATTTGCCACCATGCGAGTGTGTGCAACTTTCAGTTTGTTTGCGTAGCGTATCAAGGCTTGTACCACTGCAGCAATTAACCAAGGTAACGACACCAATCCTCTGTATATGCATATATGCACATTGATTAATTGCTTCTCCAAGTTTATAGCTTCCTTTGAACAAAGCATCATGTTATAATTTCTCCAAACGATTGTCTCAATCTCTTGTGTTTTAGGAAAGAAAGGAAATTGGATCTGAAGAATGCTGCAGACCAATCTATGGGCTAGAGATTCAAAACGGAACTGCTGACATTCAAAGGATTGGTTCGTCATGCCGGAGGTACATAGTCCATCACGCATGCACCTCGATCTTCAGTGGTTAATGCTGCAGATATTGGCTTACTTTGCTTGTTTACCTAGTGAGCTCAACCGACCAGGATATTCATTAGTTGTATTCCTTCGTAGGAACCTTTTCACTTTCAGTTATGAGTTTGAGACGAAAGAGTTAAAAATAAGGCTAAATTGTTGACTGAACATTGCAGAAGATAGAGATCCAAGCAAAAAAACATCGATGCTGCAGCAGGAGAGACAATTGGCATTTTAGAGGATACAAGCAAAGGAAATGTGATCTTCGTCCG
>NW_021217482.1:0-1303 GCF_002162155.2 Triticum dicoccoides
TGTTGCCGTCAAATGTTCGTATTGAAGCATAGTCTACTCTATTTTGGTTCTTCAAATGTTCGTCTTTATTGCCTCGAGAAATCAAATTACTCAAATACTGAGGTGTTACAATTTGTAAAGTAAAGAAAGACGTATGAAATATTGCAAATTAAATTTCAGGAAAGACAAAACAGTCCTAACTTATCTACCATATCGCGCAGACTCATAAGAAACTAAGTAAATGTTTTTTAGGAAACAACAGGACTCTCCTGCATATTATTAGTATTATGTTTTGTAAAAAAAAACATCTAAGTAAATGTCCACTACTAGAAAAAAGGCTACTAGCAGCGCGGGTAAAATGGCTACTAGCAGCGCGGGTACCCGCGCTACTAGTATCGCACTACAGCTAATAGTAAACCCGCGCTACTACTAACATTTTACTAGTAGCGCGGATGTCACCCGCGCTACTACTAACTAAATAGTAGTAGCGTGTCTATAGTACCACACGCTACTAGTATCCTGAATACTAGTAGCGCTCCATTTCACCCCCACGCTACTACTAACTAATTAGGAATTAGAAAAAATAAAATCCATCAATTCCATTTTATGCATACAATTCTAACAACTAAAACAAGCCCAGATTTGTTATAAACCAGCAGCATTACACATCATTCCAAATCAAAGATTTATAGTAAACCAGGAGCATTAGAGCATATCCATACATCCACACTTATTGCCTAGTCACTTATCCCAGCTAGTGCAAACACAGTTGAAAGCAAACAAAAATGCATAAAAACACCAAACAGTGGCATTCTGTCCCTCCAAATGATTTGCTCCCTCTCCATCCTTGCAATTATCTTCTTCTCCCTTATGTGCTTCTTCCATTTATAAATCCAAGATTTCTGTAAAGAGCAAAGAACAAATAAAATTAAATTTCAGCAGACATATATTTCCTTGCATGTTGTGATATACAGTAGCTACGGGAATAAATATACGAAAACAAAAAGTGAGTGATTTCTATTAACAAGAGATCGCCTATGTAATAGCTACAAACAAATCAAATTAATGTCTAGATAATATATATTGCCAACCAAGCCTAGATGAACTATATATTGCCAGGTAATAGGACATATCTAATTTTCACATTAATTGCCTTTAGTTTTCTTCAAAACTAAATATACTTAATTAAACTTAGATCATTTCATATAGATGTTCAAAGGATAATACGGCTGAAAGAATCCAATTTCTTTGTTTTTTTGAAGTAGTTTAAAAGGAAAGCATTAACACATAATAGAAATGATTATCTGCCATAGGGTGATGCTGG
>NW_021217483.1:0-2024 GCF_002162155.2 Triticum dicoccoides
CAGACTTGAAATCAATGGGCATCAGGCAGGAGCTTCACGCTAATGATGATGATGATGATGATGAGGCGAAGCAGGACACAGAAAGTCGTCGCAAAGGCAAAAAGGCCAAGAAGACCGGAAATGACTACCCTCCTGCATGCTTCACTCTAAGTCAGGAGAAGATCGAGCAGTTTTTCACCTGGCTCGTAGGAGTAAAACTTCCTTACGGTTACGCGGGGAAGATAAGCAGATACCTAGACCCAACGAAGCAGAAGTTCAGCGGGATGAAGTCTCATGACTGTCACGTGCTGATGACGCAGATACTTCCAATTGCAATCCGTAGGATCATGGACATGCATGTCCGTGAAACGCTATTCGGCCTATGCAACTCTTTCGACGTCATCTCTCGGAAGTCGGTTGGCGTGAGGCAACTCATAAGGCTATAGGAAGAGAACGTGGTGATACTATGCGAGCTTGAGATGTACTTCCCGCCCGCATTCTTCGACGTTATGGTGCATCTGCTGGTCCATATCGTGGAGGATATCATCCAACTCAGCCCGACGTTCCTGCACAGCATGATGCCATTCGAAAGGATGAATGGTGTCATCAAAGGATACGTTCGCAACATGTCACGTCCAGAGGGAAGTATAGCCAGGGGCTTTCTGACCGAAGAGTGCATCTCCTACTGCACGAATTATCTAGGCATCGAGAACCCTGTTGGTCTGCCCGTCAACCACCTCGGCAGGCTCGCTGGATGGGGTCACCGTGAGGGTCGCCGCGAAATGCATGTCGACTTCGAGGGTCGACTCGCCGTCTTTGAATGAGCAAACCTAGTCACGCTACAACACATAGACGTGGTGATCCTTGGGTGGTAGAGCACAAAACCTTTATTGAGAAGACGTACAATGACCGAGGCCAACAGAGGACAGACGGTGATATAATCAAAGAGCACAACTCATGTTTCACGCGTTGGTTCAAGCAGAAGCTTCTGTCGTACCCTTTACATGAGGATTCTTCCATGGAAGGACAGCTCATATTCGCCTTGTCACAGGGCGCCGAGCACAACCAGATGACCTATGAGGCGTACGATATCAATGGCTACACATTCTACACCGAGGACAAGGACATGAAGAGCGATGGTTATCAGAACTCCGGGGTAATGATGGAATCCTACACCGGTAACAACAAGGACAGATACTACAGAAGGATCGAGGAGATCTGGGAGCTGAGCTACGCTGGAGAGAAGGTCCCGATGTTCCGTGTCAGATGGGCCAAGAGCGTCCTGAAAGAAGACTGGTATTCCACCACCATGGTTATACCCGAAGCCAAATCCAAGACCGCGGGCGCAAACGTCACCGCGAAAAATGAGCCATGGGTACTGGCTTCCCAAGTGGACCAATGCTTCTTCATTACCGACCCGGCAAAGCCCAGTCGTGTTGTTGTGAGGAGAGGCAAAAGGAAGATCATTGGAATGGATGGAGTAGCCAATGAGAAAGACTTCGACAAGTACGGCGACCCGAAGATCAAACAAGACGACAATGATGAAGTAGTAGCATACACCACGAGAAGAAGCAGGACCACCCTACCTAAAGGACGTCCTTTCCACAGAAGAACTCCATTTGAGAAAAAGAAGGGCAAGAAGATTGTGAACAGATAGCTAGCTAAGCTCAATTGTATTTAAATCGTAGTCTTCATTTCTCGGGCACTTTTTGATATCATGAATATTTTTAAATTTCAAGGGCACTTTTTGAATTCATGAATATTTTTTCAAATTTGATGATATTTTTTCATATTCAGTATGAAAAAATATTCAATATTCATGAGGACACTCGATCCCGATCCCCCTCCCTCTCGATAGCTATCCCCCTCGCCAGATCCCCCTCGCCGCCGAGCACCCCCCGCACCCTCCCCCCGCTCCAATGCCACTGACGACCCCCCGCACCCTCCCCCGCTCCACCGCCGCCGCCGACACCCCGCACCCACCCCACTTTTTGATGATATTTTTAAATAACAAATTTGATGATATTTTCAAATAAAATTTGATG
>NW_021217484.1:0-2024 GCF_002162155.2 Triticum dicoccoides
CAGACTTGAAATCAATGGGCATCAGGCAGGAGCTTCACGCTAATGATGATGATGATGATGATGAGGCGAAGCAGGACACAGAAAGTCGTCGCAAAGGCAAAAAGGCCAAGAAGACCGGAAATGACTACCCTCCTGCATGCTTCACTCTAAGTCAGGAGAAGATCGAGCAGTTTTTCACCTGGCTCGTAGGAGTAAAACTTCCTTACGGTTACGCGGGGAAGATAAGCAGATACCTAGACCCAACGAAGCAGAAGTTCAGCGGGATGAAGTCTCATGACTGTCACGTGCTGATGACGCAGATACTTCCAATTGCAATCCGTAGGATCATGGACATGCATGTCCGTGAAACGCTATTCGGCCTATGCAACTCTTTCGACGTCATCTCTCGGAAGTCGGTTGGCGTGAGGCAACTCATAAGGCTATAGGAAGAGAACGTGGTGATACTATGCGAGCTTGAGATGTACTTCCCGCCCGCATTCTTCGACGTTATGGTGCATCTGCTGGTCCATATCGTGGAGGATATCATCCAACTCAGCCCGACGTTCCTGCACAGCATGATGCCATTCGAAAGGATGAATGGTGTCATCAAAGGATACGTTCGCAACATGTCACGTCCAGAGGGAAGTATAGCCAGGGGCTTTCTGACCGAAGAGTGCATCTCCTACTGCACGAATTATCTAGGCATCGAGAACCCTGTTGGTCTGCCCGTCAACCACCTCGGCAGGCTCGCTGGATGGGGTCACCGTGAGGGTCGCCGCGAAATGCATGTCGACTTCGAGGGTCGACTCGCCGTCTTTGAATGAGCAAACCTAGTCACGCTACAACACATAGACGTGGTGATCCTTGGGTGGTAGAGCACAAAACCTTTATTGAGAAGACGTACAATGACCGAGGCCAACAGAGGACAGACGGTGATATAATCAAAGAGCACAACTCATGTTTCACGCGTTGGTTCAAGCAGAAGCTTCTGTCGTACCCTTTACATGAGGATTCTTCCATGGAAGGACAGCTCATATTCGCCTTGTCACAGGGCGCCGAGCACAACCAGATGACCTATGAGGCGTACGATATCAATGGCTACACATTCTACACCGAGGACAAGGACATGAAGAGCGATGGTTATCAGAACTCCGGGGTAATGATGGAATCCTACACCGGTAACAACAAGGACAGATACTACAGAAGGATCGAGGAGATCTGGGAGCTGAGCTACGCTGGAGAGAAGGTCCCGATGTTCCGTGTCAGATGGGCCAAGAGCGTCCTGAAAGAAGACTGGTATTCCACCACCATGGTTATACCCGAAGCCAAATCCAAGACCGCGGGCGCAAACGTCACCGCGAAAAATGAGCCATGGGTACTGGCTTCCCAAGTGGACCAATGCTTCTTCATTACCGACCCGGCAAAGCCCAGTCGTGTTGTTGTGAGGAGAGGCAAAAGGAAGATCATTGGAATGGATGGAGTAGCCAATGAGAAAGACTTCGACAAGTACGGCGACCCGAAGATCAAACAAGACGACGATGATGAAGTAGCAGCATACACCACGAGAAGAAGCAGGACCACCCTACCTAAAGGACGTCCTTTCCACAGAAGAACTCCATTTGAGAAAAAGAAGGGCAAGAAGATTGTGAACAGATAGCTAGCTAAGCTCAATTGTATTTAAATCGTAGTCTTCATTTCTCGGGCACTTTTTGATATCATGAATATTTTTAAATTTCAAGGGCACTTTTTGAATTCATGAATATTTTTTCAAATTTGATGATATTTTTTCATATTCAGTATGAAAAAATATTCAATATTCATGAGGACACTCGATCCCGATCCCCCTCCCTCTCGATAGCTATCCCCCTCGCCAGATCCCCCTCGCCGCCGAGCACCCCCCGCACCCTCCCCCCGCTCCAATGCCACTGACGACCCCCCGCACCCTCCCCCGCTCCACCGCCGCCGCCGACACCCCGCACCCACCCCACTTTTTGATGATATTTTTAAATAACAAATTTGATGATATTTTCAAATAAAATTTGATG
>NW_021217485.1:0-1322 GCF_002162155.2 Triticum dicoccoides
AAGGAACATGCTTGCATAGGTACCACATCACAATCAACATAATCAGCATATGTAGAGATACTAAAATGCACACGAACAGTACGTGTTACCTTAACCTTGCTGCTGTTGTTGAACCATTGGATGTAGTAAGGATGTGGATGTGGTCTTGTGGTGAGAGAAAGCTTCTCCACCATCTCCATGCTAGCCAAGTTGTTGCAGCTCCCTCCGTCTATGATGACGCGCACAGAACGTTCCTTCACAACTCCCTTGGTATGGAACAAATTGTGCCTCTGATTTTGCTCAGCTTGTGTGACCTGCACACTCAAAACACGTTGAGCAACTAAACATTCATACCTGTCAGTGTCTTCAGGAGCCATGTATTGCGTCTCATGATCAGAATCATCTCCACCATGTTCTTCACGTGTAATAAGAGCCAAAGTCTCCTCATCATAGTCACTAGCAGACTCATATCCACCATCCGCGGTAGCAATCATCACACGCGGAGATTTGCATTCTCTCGCATAATGACCTCCTCCCTTACAACGACGACAAATAATATCACTTGTGTGCCCTGTTGATGCCATGGAAGAAGAAGAACGCTGTGCAGGCCCCGCAGGTGCGCTCTTGGCAGATAATGGTGATTGTGCCTGTTTTCTTGTATCACGGCTGGAGGTGGCACCGGATGGAGGTGCTGGTGCAGTTGAAGTAGAAGATGCACGTGGTGTCCATGATGAAGGTCGGCCTGCAGAAAAGTTAGTTCGCCCCAATGCTTGTCGATCCTGCACTTCACGTTCAGCTTTACAAGCAAGATGGAATAAACGAGTGATATTAGTATACTCCTTATAGTCTAGAATGGTCTGAATCTCTCTATTTAATCCACCCAGAAAACGTGCTAGCATAGCTTCATTCTCCTCAACAATACCACATCTAATCATGTCAGTTTGTAATTCCTGATAATATTCTTCTACAGAATTTTTCCCTTGTCTTAAACGCTGCAATTTTTGAAGCAATTCACGTTGATAATATGGTGGAACCCAACGCGTACGCATAGCAGTTTTCAAAGCAGCCCAAGTAGTTGGAATAGGATATAATCTACAATGTTCAGACCACCATACACATGCAAAACTAGTGAAAGCACAAACGGCAGCAGCAACTCGTCTCTCCTCAGGATATTGTAAACATGTAAATCGTTGTTCAGTTTCTAACTCCCAAGTAAGATATATATCAGGAACATATCTACCCTCAAATGGTGGAATATTCAATTTCAGTTTAGGAATATGGACATCATCTCGTACCTGAGGTGGTGGTGCAGGCCTACCATTACGAATATATACCTGAGGTCG
>NW_021217486.1:0-1234 GCF_002162155.2 Triticum dicoccoides
GAGAAGGCTTATCTTCGGGTCACCCCTCTGAAGGGAACCCATCGTTTCGGTATCAAAGGCAAATTGGCTCCTCGTTACATTGGACCTTTTCGCATTCTCGCCAAACGAGGAGAAGTTGCCTACCAGCTGGAACTACCTCCGCATCTCTCCAGAGTCCACGATGTCTTCCACATTTCTCAACTCAGGCGTTGCTTCTCGGATCCTATCCGTGGAGTGGACTACGAAACGCTTGATCTCCAAGATAATCTTACATATCGAGAGTACCCCATTCGTATCCTCGATCAGGCCGAACGTACCACTCGACGTCATAATATCAAGTTTCTCAAGGTTCAATGGTCGCACCATTCTGAGGATGAAGCAACTTGGGAAAGGGAGGATCGTCTTCGACTCGAGTACCCCGCCTTCTTCCCGGAGGAACCCAAATCTCGGGACGAGATTCTTTTGAGTGGGGGTGAGTTGTCACATCCTAGTTAGCCATGCATTAGAGTGTTGCATCATGTTTACTTTTTCATCAGAAACTTGAAATGGGGATGACAGAACCCCCAGTCCCCTCTGAAACCAACTAGGGTTTACTAAAAAAACATTTTCAATGAACCTGAAATGCCCTTCTAAAATGCCCATCATTTTTGTCTTGGTTCAGAACCTCTGCCAAAAGTGGTGCACATTTTCCTAGGCCATCTTAGGGTTTTTGAATTAATTCATAAATATTTGAATTTGGGCATTTAAAATTATATAAAATATTTAAATGCTCAAATACCTCCAAACTAAAATGTTTCATGTTGGAAATAATCCAACTATGGACCAGGAGTGATTTGGTGATTTTTGAAGTTGCCTAGGTATTTTATTGAATTCAACAAAGTTGCAGATATATTAAATAAAAACAGAAACAGAAAAAAAGGGGGAAAGCTTACCTGGCGCCTGCCCCCGGCCCACCTGCCGGCCCAGCCCAGCACCGCTCCAGCGAGCTGCTTGCCGGCCAGGCAGGCAGGCAGGTGCCCGACGGCGACCGCGGCGTGCGCCACGCACCTGCTCGCCGCCTCGCCGCTCCCCTCGCCAGGTGACGTCGTGGATCGGCCTCCCTCTCTCCCCCGAACCCCCCAGACACCCCCTCTCCTCTCCAGCTCCTCCCCCTCGCACGCCCCAGCCATGGCCGACGCCATCGTCGCCACCCCCTCGCCGCAGCCACGCCCTCCGACCACCCCACGCCGTCTCACCGTGTCCAGGAGCTCCGCCG
>NW_021217487.1:0-620 GCF_002162155.2 Triticum dicoccoides
GCCGCCTCTCGCCCGCCCTCAACGCCGCCGGCCGCCGTCGCTGACGCGCGCGCACGCGCGCGCCTCTCTACAGAGAGCGAGATCGTGGAGAGAGAGAGAGAGAATTTTTTCTTTTTTTTCTTTTTTTTGTTCTTTTTAATTTTAACTAGTTAATTAGTTTAACAAAAACGGTAAAATAACTTAAAACTTGATAATTAACAAAAAAAACGTAAAATTTGATAATTAACAAAAAAAACGTATATACGGAGAGGGGGCGGCGAGGGGGGCGGCGATGCGCGCGATGTTTTTTTTAGGGATCGAGAGGGGACGGCGAGGGTTATACATGTGTGTTGTCCTCGCCTCCCTCTCCGTGACGCCGTTGTCTGCCGCCCCGTCTCGCGCTCTACCGCGACACCCTCTCCCACCCCTTCCTCGCCCCCTCCTTTTGCCACCGCCCTTTCGCCACCGCCACCGCCACCGCCCCCCTTCTTCACTTAATTAATTTGTTTTTACTACATGTTTTCAGGACTGACATAATGGCGGACGATAGAGCTGACCCGATTATGGACAACTATGATCCGGACGGTGAAGCACATATGTTTGGCATCATAAACGGCGATATTCTATATGTGCCGACCGGA
>NW_021217488.1:0-1021 GCF_002162155.2 Triticum dicoccoides
ACTTCAATGTTTTTTAAACTTATTTGAACTCCAGACTTCTTTTTTGTTCAGTATACAACATTCAAAGCGATGTCATCAATTTCCAACATGTTCTGACATCATTTGTTGTTTTTCGGTCATTTACCTAATTGTTTAGAGAGCTAAATGACCGTGAAATTGAAAATCACTACAAAATGAACTCAGAAAATGTTGAAACTTGGCATGGTATCATAATTTCACCCGCATAGCATGTGCGAAAGAGTAGAGAGGGTCACGGCAAAAACTGGACGCACTTCATGTACAAACTGGACAAACTCTTTCGGAGTATCAGGGTTTCGGACGAGAACTCATCTGTTACACGGCCACTTCAATGTTTTTTAAACTTATTTGAACTCCGGACTTCTTTTGTGTTCAGTATGCAGCATTCAAAGCGACGTTATCAATTTCCAACATGTTCTGACATCATTTGTTGTTTTTGGTCATTTACCTAATTGTTTAGAGAGCTAAATGACCGTGAAATTGAAAATAACTACAAAATGAATTCTGAAAATGTTGAAACTTGGCATGGTATCATCATTTCACCCGCATTGCATGTGTGAAAGAGTAGAGAGGGTCACGGCAAAAACTGGACGCACTTCGTGTACAAATTGGACAAACTCTTTCGGCGTATCATGGTTTCGGACGACAACTCATCTGTTACACGGCCACTTCAATGTTTTTTAAACTTATTTGAACTCCGGACTTCTTTTGTGTTCAGTATGAAGCATTCAAAGCGACGTTATCAATTTCCAACATATTCTAACATCATTTGTTATTTTTCGGTCATTTACCTAATTGTTTAGAGAGCTAAATGACCGTGAAATTGAAAATCACTACAAAATGAATTCTGAAAATGTTGAAACTTGGCATGGTATCATCATTTCACCCGCATAGCATGTGCGAAAGAGTAGAGAGGGTCACGGCAAAAACTGGATGCACTTCGTGTACAAACTGGACAAACTCTTTCGGAGTATCAGGGTTTCGGACGAGAACTCATCTGTTA
>NW_021217489.1:0-1343 GCF_002162155.2 Triticum dicoccoides
ATTTTTCTAGACACAACTCGGCCGCTAAAAACGATCAAGCAGTGGGGCTCCTAAGGTCGGGGAAGGCTCTGATTACCAACTTGTAACGCCCTCGATGCGGCTATATCTCCCACGTGTCGAAGCACGACTTAGAGGCATAACCGCATTGAAAGCAATGTCGCAAGTGAGGTAATCTTCACACAACCCATGTAATACATATGGGAAAGAGATACATAGTTGGCTTACAATCGCCACTTCACACAATTACATGAATAAAGCATTACATCATCCAGATACAATCAAGGTCCGACTACGGAACCAAAATAAAAGAAGAACCCCAAATGCGACAAAGGTCCCCGATCGACCCCAACTGGGCTCCACTACTGATCAACTAGAACGGAAACAACACAAAGGACAAGATCTTCATCGAGCTCCTCCTGAGCTTGGTTGCGTCACCTGCTCGGTAACATAGGCACCGGCAAACTGGTTTTGGAAGTATCTGGTGAGCCACGGGGACTCAGCAATCTCGCACCCGCGAGATCAAGACTATTTAAGCTTATAGGAAGGATGGAGTAATGAGGTGGAGCTGCAGCAAGCGACTAGCATATATGGTGGCTACAATCGCAAAAGAGAGCGAGAAGAGAGGGCAAAGCACGGTCGATAAAAGTATGATCAAGAAGTGATCCTATAGCAACCTACGTCAAGCATAACTCCAACACCGTGTTCACTTACCGGACTCCGCCGAGAAGAGACCATCACGGTTACACACGCGGTTGATGTATTTTAAATAAGGTCAACTTCGGGTTTTCTACAACCGGACGTTAACAAATTCCCATCTGCCCATAACCGCGGGCACGGCTTTTGAAAGATAATACCCTACAGGGGTGTCCCAACTTAGCAAATCACAAGCTCTCACAGTCAACGAAGGAATAGACCTCCACCCGAGACGTTCCGATCAGACTCGGTATCCCGGTACAACAAGACATTTCGACAGGGTAAAACTAAACCAGCAACACCGCCCGAATGTGCCGACAAATCCCGATAGGAGCTGCACATATCTCTTTCTCAGGGCACACTCAGATTGTCCAAGGTACGGGTAGGCCAACCCAGAGTTGCCCCTGGTGGCCACCGGCAGCTGACAGGTTGGACCAACACTCAGAGGAGCACTGGCCCGGGGGGGGGGGGTAAAATAATGATGACCCTTGAGTCTGCAGAACCCAAGGGAAAGAAAAGGCTAGGTGGCAAATGGTAAAACCAAGGTTGGGCATTGCTGGAAGAGCTTTACTTAAGGCGAACTGTCAAGGGGTTCCCATTATAGCCCAACCGCGTAAGGGACGCAAAATCCGGGAACATAACACCGATAT
>NW_021217490.1:0-987 GCF_002162155.2 Triticum dicoccoides
TGACAAATCCCAGTCTCGATCCGCATAAAACAATAGATACTTTCGGAGATACCTGTAGTGCACCTTTATAGTCACCCAGTTACATTGTGACGTTTGATACACCCAAAGCACTCCTACGGTATCCAGGAGTTACACGCTCTCATGGTCGAAGGAAGAGATACTTGACATTGGCAAAGCTCTAGCAAATGAACTACACGATCTTTTGTGCTAGTCTTAGGATTGGGTCTTGTCCATCACATCATTCTCCTAATGATGTGATCCCGTTATCAACGACATCCAATGTCCATAGCCAGGAAACCATGACTATCTGTTGATCACAACGAGCTAGTCAACTAGAGGCTCACTAGGGACATATTGTGGTCTATGTATTCACACGTGTATTACGATTTCCGGATAATACAGTTATAGCATGAATAAAAGACAATTATCATGAACAAGGAAATATAATAATAATACTTTTATTATTGCCTCTAGGGCATATTTCCAACAGACACCACCCAAAAGACAACACCGCCAGTCGTGCCGGCGCCAAGTCGGCCCCATGGCAAGACCGCCGTAACGGTGCCGGACATCCCTATGCCACTGGATCCAAACATGCATATGGCACAGGATCAGAACGACGACGACGACGACGATGATACATTTGGCAATGTCGATCAGTACTTTGCCGAGCATGGGTACGATGGCGACTTCATGGGGCCTCCTTCTCAAGAACCAAACCCAACAAAAGACGTGTGCGATCTAGCTCGTACCGCGGAGAAGCCAAGTTGCAACAGGCGTCGTCTGGCGTTCAGCTCTCAGGAGACGCCTCCAGCTGCCGACTTCACCGAGCCTCAGATAGGCGAGGTGCGAAATATTATCAGCCCCAACACACTCAAGAAGGCGGTCTGTGAGCAGAACTCGGTCCCATTACAGGAGAAGAAGAAGGCACGCAAAAGAAAGACTAAGAAGGGTGCGAGCCAGCCGGCACCGAGTACGATCCGTGCT
>NW_021217491.1:0-1198 GCF_002162155.2 Triticum dicoccoides
TTTCAAACAGTGAATTCACCCTTTATTGTTGGGTTCTCCCCAGTTACCAGAATCATTCCCAGCATTTGCATTTTGTTCCCAGCTTGCACCGTCAATGTGCCATTCTACCATGGGTCTCTTCCATCTTCGGTGATAAGCAAAATTCATCCATTACGTTGTCTTCAACAAGGTAATCCACATCATCCAAGTCCGAGTATGCCATTCTACCGACCCCCTCCAAACGATCGCTCGAGACTTGCCTTAGGCTGGTATAAAGAGTTTCAATGATCTTTGAATCAAAGGTAATTCTTTTTGCCACTTAAGGGGATAATCTACGAATCACCCTCCTCCAGGATGTTTCGTCGTGGTATCATGGCAACTCAACTCCTCGCTACGTGGACAATCGTTTACCACCTTCTTAGGTGTGGAATTGTGGTCTACCTAGCGAACCCTCGTCATCTGTCTTACTCCATTTCTTCAGATCTGTGCTTCGTCTCTCAGCTCAAGAGATGTTGCTATGTCTCATCCCATGAGTTGATCCTAAGCTGTTCGGTCTCCTCGAAGATCGATTGTTCTAGAGTTTTTCCTTTCCCCTTCTTGTCATGATTAGCTGGAGTTCTCAGAGCAAGACGACAAGACAAAGATGGTGTTCAAATCAACGTTCATTTGAAGTGCAACCTGGATCGTGAAGATTGTGCTAGTTTGCGTTCCCCTTTCACCTTACCCTACGCTTGAATCTCGAGACGAGATTCTTGTTTAGTGGGGGTGAGTTGTCACATCCCTAGCTTCAGGCATTGCTCTAGGTTAGCTTCATGTGTGCATCGTGTCTATATTTTTGAAACTTGAATTGAGGAATATTGGAAGCCTCAAAACCCTAAATAAAAGAGGGGCAAAAACCCTAGAAATCTTATTCACTGCTCCAAAAGGCTCTTCTTAAATGTTTGATAATTTTTGGTAAGGGTTCTGGTCCCAACCAAAATATTGAACATTTTTAAGGATTTATTTTTGGAACTTTGAATTTAAATCATAGCTATTTGAATTGGACTTATATCTACTGTTAAATAAATATAGGTCCAATAATTCTGAAAATATTTTTGTGGAGCATTGTTTTAATTCTTTTAGCTCCTAAAAATATTGTCAGAAGCAAAATAAATTGAATTGGTTTCAAAACCAAATTCAAACAAACCTGCAAAATAGAAAACAGAGTTAAAACAAAACA
>NW_021217492.1:0-825 GCF_002162155.2 Triticum dicoccoides
CACAATATCATGCCTAGCCAAGTATGATGGTCTCTCACTCAATTGTAGGCACACGCAGTCCCCCTATATGTATCTGACTTGCTAATTCTTAGTCTCCATCACAAACATGTGCATGGTCTATCTCGATTTCTCTCGGGGCATCTTTCTATCGCACACGCACCTCGTCCCTCGATCTCCCACCCATATAGTCCCCTCACGATCCCGAGGGGATCTCTCTATCACAAACACACCCTCTCTCCCTCCGCATGCGTCCATCTTCCCCATGTGTCCCTCTCGACCTTTGTTCCTTGTTGGCCAGACCTCTATTGGACATGTGCTATAGGGGTGTCTCTCTCCGTTGCAAACAATCACTCACTAGCTATCTTCATGTATCTCCTCACCTCGCTTTTCTATCTCAGAGATGCATGCGTGATATGTTTGCATAAGAAACGAACACTCTCTCTCTCTCTCTCGCCGACAATCTTCAATTCAATCGCATGCATCCAACACACAAACCTTGTTGGTCCCTCTCTCTCTCTTTGTGTGTGTGGGGGGGGGGTCTTTCTGGTTCGCTTGCATATATACTCCATGTATAGGTCTCTCTCGCACACTACGTATGATTCTCTGGTTCAAGCTAAATATCTTGGGTGCACTCATCGTACGCACACAAATTCCCTGACTCGTTGCCCGTAACTCTCTCACGCACCACTCTGTTGTCTCGGAGCTCTTCCCCCCTCTCTCTCAAACTCTCCATCTCCCTGGGTCACACATACACATGCATATCTCACTCGCACTCGATAGACCCATCTAAAACTCTATCTCACCCTCGTTCTCTCTCCATCTCAC
>NW_021217493.1:0-2601 GCF_002162155.2 Triticum dicoccoides
AGAAGGGAAGAGAAGTATAGATAGTTTTGAAAACCAGTAGTAGTTTTGGAAATAGTTTTACCCTAACTAACGACCATGCTAACTAAGGCTTCCTACAGTCAGGATGGCTCTGATACCAGCTCTGTGGGGACCCCTACTCATAGGTCGTGATCACCGAATGCACGTGTACAGTGATCCCAGAGATCAATGCTCACTGAACACATAGAAGCTGAATAACAAGAGTCTTACATCCATACATACCGTATTACACAAGTAGGACCATCATGGTCGAATCTTGAGTATAACATCGCAGCGGAAATCTTCGTCGATAACTTGGACCCATGCCATCTGCCTTAACCCTACAGGCATTCTGACTGGGAAGCGTCCTAGCTCGCATGCTCGTCACCGAAGTGTTCTTCATCACATCCTGTTCTTTCATGCCTGGCCAATTAAATAACCAGTGGCAAGCTAATGTGTACTTTGAATGTACTCGCAAGCAACCCATGTTTTGGTTCAAGATACAACAATGCATGATATAGGTAAATTTTTGCAAAAAGCTAGTTTTGAGTGCAATGACATGTTCAAAAATTTGTAAGACATGCATCAGGAGAATTCAAGTAACCATGAGGATAGGTTACAGATATCAACATAAACAGAGTGGGCACCAACCCAACTCAATCATGTCAAGTCCCTTGACTTGACCCAAGTAGTTTTATCAACACACACACGATTTGTAAACATGTGGACGTAGCCCAAGAGCGGTTACCCAACTGTCCTTGACCGTGGACACGGCTATTCGAATAGTTTTACACTCTACAGAGGTTGCACACTTTACCCACAAGATCCGGGGAACCTTCGTGTCATCCACGACCCGCGGTACCTCAAGTACCCGGGGTAAGCACCCGATCACTACCTTTACCTAGACGACACTAACATGGAGTCCACTCGATTGGTAGTAACCCCTGTGCCCAACATTATCACATAACATTTTCGTGGAGCCATGCTCCTAGATCATCTCACATCACAAGCACAGGGTACCAACGGTGTGTCCGGTGCCCCATAAAAATGTTCTTGGCCGCCCTACCTGGCATGACGACCCCATCCCGAGAGAGAGCATCAACTCTCCCCCGTCACTAGTAATGCGGGCTCCAATCTAGTATTGGCCTAGGTAATCAATAATGCCCTTTCCCATATAAGGGTAGAGTGGTTGCGCATGTAAGGTTGGAATAATGGTCGCAACTTAAACCAATCTGTTTTGGAAACAACACACACACTTGCCTCAGCACACCACTTCGTCATCAAGTGGTTACCCAACTCATCATCTCCCTCGGGCATAAGTGGCACCCGATGGGGTTTTCGAAAAGTCTTTTGAAAATACTCTGCCTCCATCACCATGCATACTCCCATCCCTTTTGCGTAGCACTACTTTAGCATCCTATCTACTCCCATCGGCATAACCCTCATAAGAAGGTAGGGTCATGCACAATGCAAGTATCAACGAGGAAGTACGGTGGCAAACCATCAAAGTGGATACCACCTCATCATGATTCCGTTGCAACAACAATATGGTGCTATATGACATGCATAAAAAAGGTTCCATAGATATGGTCAAAGGGCTACTTGCCTGGTTCATTAGAGTCTTCAAGTCTTCGGGTCCTTCTCCAAGTACTCCGTCTACTTGGTCAACTAACATCGGAAACAATCACAATAAGCAACACAACAAGGCAAAAATAGAAGTGCTCTAAAATTGCAAGTTGGACTTTTCTAGGATACCTTTGGTCATATGAGGCATGACCAAAGTGGTTTCAATGGGATTTGATCAATGGATTTCTCTGAATATTTCAATATGAGGGAATCAAGGGATTTGTGGATTTGCAAGAAGTGTACAGAAATATATTTTTGAAAAATGAGCAGAGGCACCCATTTAGCAAACCATGATTTTAGAAGCATCTAGGAGTTGGTTTCACTGGTTTTGGAGTTCAAATGAATATTCTATGGATTTGCATAGTTGACAAACATGAAGAAATGGCTCATTATATTGTGGGGTATAGAAAGTATTAAGAAAAATGTTCATAAACTAAGTTATGAACTTAGAATCATATAGGAATTTGAATCATGGCATTTGGATCAATTTTGAGCTCTCTGTGATTTTCTAAAGTTCATCACAGAAATGGAAAATGGGTTTTGATAAATATTTGTGAAGGAAATGCTTCTGTAAAAAATGCGACAATAGCACCATGTGGTAGGCATGATTTTATAAACTACTAGAAATTTGAATCATCAAATTTGGAGTTAATTTGAATTGTTTATGGATTTTACAAGTTTACAGTAAAAGAAAAGGAAAAGGGAAAGGGTTTTACCCTTATCCTGCGCACTGGGCGGGAGTTAGCAGTGGGGTGGCCCAGTGGCTCAGCTGCGCGGGTGGCAGGGGTGACGTCGAAGGCGGCCCGCGTGAAGTACGCCTTCGCTGCGCGTGAAGCGGGTTTACTCCCGGCCCGTCTCCACTTAAACGGACGGGGCCCGCCCACCAGGTCGCTGACGAGCAGGGCCTGACGCTTAGGCCATCTCCTACCTCCCGCTTGGACAGAGAAGAGGCAGGGGAGGCGAGGCCGAGCGGCGCCA
>NW_021217494.1:0-904 GCF_002162155.2 Triticum dicoccoides
TCAGTGCTAGTGTTTTGTCAACCATCTTGTGTACATCACTGCCATGTATTTTGTTTTCATGTTTGGTGGCTGTAGCATGTTCATTTCGTTGCATTTAGATGCCTACTTGCTGCAAATCGCAGACCGGTGTCATATCTTAAAACGCTCGCCATTTCCAAACCGTAGCTCCGATTCCAATGATCTTTATATCGTTTTCAAGCGATTTCATCCCCTCTATCCAGTGGCACACTTGGTTTTCCAAGTTGATGCCAGGTTCATGCATTTCCTGTCATATCTTGCATTTTGCATCCCGCATCGCATCCCGCATAGTATATCGTCGTTTCATCATATCGCTTGGTCTTGCCCGTGGTTGATTGTACCCTTGTTGCTTGTTTTTCTTGTTGGGTAGAGCCGGGAGACGAGTTTGCTACCGAGGAGCCCGTTGAGTTTGCTTGCGAGGATCCAGTTAACTCTGACAATTGTGCAGGCAAGATGATCATACCCTCGAAATCACTACTATCTTTGCTATGCTAGTTTGCTCGCTCTTTTGCTTTGCCACTGCTACGATGCCTACCTTTTGCTTGTCAGCCTCCCAATTGCCATGTTGATCCCCTAACCCACCATTGTCCTAGCAAACCGTTGATTGGCTATGTTACCGCTTTGCTCAGCCCTTCTTATAGCGTTGTTAGTTGCAGGTGGAAGATTGGAGCCGTTCCTTGTTGGAACTTTTATTTACTTGTTGGGATATCACAATATATCTTACTTAATTAATGCATCTATATACTTGGTAAAGGGTGGAAGGCTCGGCCTTATGCCTGGTGTTTTGTTCCACTCTTGCCGCCCTAGTTTCCGTCATATCGGTGTTATGTTCCCGGATTTTGCGTTCCTTACACGGTTGGGCTATTATGGGAACCCCTTGACAGTT
>NW_021217495.1:0-3600 GCF_002162155.2 Triticum dicoccoides
AGTGGCTATCACGCTCTGCTCGGACGAACCGCGTTCGCAAAGTTCAACGCGGGTCCGCATTATGCATACCTCGAGATCAAGATGCCATGCCCTCGTGGAGTCATCATGGTCAATGGAAACACGGAACGCTCCCTCCGAACAGAGGAACATACAGCGGCTCTCGCGGCAGAAGTACAGAGCAGCCTTTTATGGCAATTTTCGAGTCCGGCCGTTAAACGACCGGACACGGCCAAACGCGCCCGGAGCAACATCAACCAAGACCGCCTGGCACGTTTCGAGCACGCGTAGCAATGCGTCCCCAACCCCAACCCTCGCACAATTGCAAGACAAACTCTCCGCGTACATCATTACGCTCTGGAGATACCATGGGCATAGGGGGAGGGGCATGACCACAACAGACCCAGAGTGCGGTTCGACCACACCAGGGGCTCCCAAGTGTGTCGCTCTTTTTACCTTTTATTTTTCTTCTTTTTTACACAGGACTCTGTCCGGCGGCGAACCTGCCGAACTCATGATGCAACAGCCAGGGAGGGACAAAGGCTGCGACGAACACTCAGGTGGTCTCCATTACGAGCATTAAATTTGTTAAATACACCATTCCGCAACCTACCCCTGGAGGGAGACACCTTTAATTAGTCCAATCCCTTCCTTACCGCACTATTTGTATGATTCCGCACTCATAGCAGAACTTCTTGAATAAATAATGCAGCACTTTTTGCCCATTATCGCATTACTTTATATATATATGACATGTTGCATCCGTATATTCTGGTACGGCCGAATACACCAGGGGCTTATGTTCCCCGCATTATGGTGTGATAAGTCCGAACACTTTCACAAGTGCGGCACCCCGAACTTATAGCATTATATGAATCGGCTCCGAATCATGTCTTGGGTCAATAGTTGGGTTTGCCCGGCTCCCATGTTTGGCACCTTACGTTCCGTTCTATCGGCTAAGGTAGCTCTGGGAGAACCACTGCGATTGCAAACCAGTTGAGCCGGGCTAACGCCTCAGTGGAGAAAGCTAAAACTGATTGTCATGATAAGGCGAGAGACTGATCGCTGTTCGAGAGGTCCTTTCCAGTCCCTAAAGACTTATGCCACTTCGAGCGAAGAACCGGATAATGTCCGGCCAAGGCGTGGATAGCGCCCCGAACTCGGTCTTCCGAATACTAGGGGCTTCGCAGAAATTTAAAATTATAGAATTCTATGGCTAAGTGAGAGTGTTCAAGCATTATAAGTCCGGTTGCCTTGTTCATTGTGTTGAGCGCCTCCCTAGATGGACCCAAAAATGGGAACAAGAGTGCTCAAGTTTATCCCGAACACCCCAGCACTCGTGGCATGGGGGCTGAAGCCGACGACTTGCCATCTCTCAGATTTAATAAACGGCAGCACAGAAGGTAATATTTTAAATCAATAAGCGTTGCTTAGCGCATATGAACAAAGTTTTCAGCACACAGGATAACACATTGCGAATTTACTCAATAATTACATCCCTGGGGCACCCATCCGCAATCTTGCGGGCACCCTTCAGGACAGTCTTATTGTACATCTCGGGCGTACGATACTCCTTGCCCGTTGGTGGCGCGTCAGTGATAAGCTTCTCCGCATCCAGCTTGCCCCAGTGCACCTTTGCGCGGGCAAGGGCCCGACGAGCACCTTCAATACAGGCGGAGCGCTTGATAACCTCCACCCAGGGGCACGCATCCACCAACCGCCGCACGAGGCCGCAGTAGCTCCTAGGCATGGCCTCTCCAGGCCACAACCGGACTATGAGGCCCTTCATGGCCTGCTCGGCTACCTTGTGGAGCTCGACCAACTGCTTCAGCTGGTCGCTAGGGGGCACCGGATGGCCGGCCTCAGCGTACTGAGACCAGAAGACCTTCTCCGTTGAGCTCCCCTCCTCGGCTCGGTAGAATGCGGCGGCATTAGACACGCTGCGAGGCAGATCTGCAAACGCCCCTGGAGAGCTCCAAATTCGGGTAAGTAACACGTAATTTACATTCACATGCTTGCTTTGCTTGAAAAATGCCTTACCCGCCGCTATCTTCTTCACCGACTCAATCTCCTGAAGGGACTTATGGGCCTCAGCCGGCGTGGCTTTGGCACTTTCGAGAGCCGAGGCAAGCTCGGACTCTCGAGTCTTTGAGTCACGCTCCAAACTCTCATGCTTTTCATGAGAGCCTGGAGCTCTTGCCGAACCTCCGCCACCCGTGCCTCCTGCTTTTCTCGCTCTACCCGTTCCGCGGCCGCATTGTGTTCGGCCACGGACACGGCCTCCTTCAGGGTTGCCACCTCGTTCGTGGCCCCTGCAGTACCCACGTTATCCCTGTTATTTTAGTCGCAACCTAAATCGTTTTCTGTAAGGTACAAATTCAAAGTGGTGTTACTCACCTTCTTTGTCCTCGAGCTGCTTCTTGGCATGGCCGAGCTCTTGCTCGGACCGCTTGAGCTCCTGCTTTAAAGCACCGACCTCCGCAGTCAGTGCGGCAGAGGTCAGCAGCGCAGCCTGCAAACCCATATTGACATAAAAAAAAATTTAGCAACCCTGCGTATATCTTTTTTAGATCCTCAGTCCGGCTTTTCTTTCCGAACACCGAACCGAGCATCAGGGGCTACTGTCTATGAGGTATTACATTGCATATTTTTAACTTCTTACCTCAAAGCCTGATAGAAGGCTACTGCAGGCTTCGGTCAGCCCGCTCTTGGCAAGCTGCACCTTCTGAATCACCGCACTCATAATAGTGCGGTGTCCTTCCTCGATGGAAGCACCTTTGAGTGCCTCCAACAAGTTGTCCGGCGCCACCGGTTGGACGGGGGCCACCGGCGTCACGGTCTTGCCCTTCTTGTGAAGGGGCCGCCGGCCGGACTGCAGAACCACTGCGGGTTCCGACGTGGAGTCCGGCGCAAAGTCCGGGAGGCCGCCTTGTGGTGCCTCGGGGCCTCCCCCTGATGGGTCCCTTCTTGGGATCCCACCTCGGCCTCCTCGGCGTCGCGAGGGGTGGAGGCGGTCGGGATGGAGTCTACATCCGACGAAGCCAACGACCCGCTCGAGGAAGCGGGGAGATCGTCATTGGCTGGACTACAGGTAGCGTGCGGCATTAGAATGACACCATGTGACACAAAAGAGAAATTGTAAATCATTCAGGAATCTGCATACTTACGATCTCGCCGGAGGCCTGGCCCTTGAGGGCCATTCTTCGTCGCCAACGTTGACGTTGGCGGAGCTGTCCGGGGGAATAGTCCTTCCCCTCTTGGACCCTTCGGCCTCCCCTGTTGCGGAAGCCTTCCTCTTCCTCTCTCCCACCTCTGGGAGAGAGTCCTCTTTCTCCTCCTTGTTTTCGGGGGAGGAGTCCGCCTCAGAGTCATCCGGCACCTGAAAAAGGGAACTCTTTCGAGTACCCGTGGCCTCCTTCTTGTCCTTCTTCTCCGGCACCACGTGCGGTGCCGGAACCAGCAGCCCCGCTAGACGGGCGTCTACTGAGTTTTCTGGCATAGGAGCCGGACAGATGATCTGCTCCGCCTTCCTCATCCAGTCCTGTCAAAGGAAAAGGGGAAATTGAAACCCGCATAGAGTCAAACTATGAATAGCAAGTGTCC
>NW_021217496.1:0-1237 GCF_002162155.2 Triticum dicoccoides
TATCAAGTGGTATCAGATTTCCAGGTTGCTCGGTGAGATTTTACAGTTTTTCATAGTTTAGATCGAGTCTGTTCTTCATACCTACAGTCCACGAAAAAGCCACAAAAAAAATTAGGGTTAGTTCATCATATCCGAACCAATCTGAGCCTTTGCATAATCTTTTTAGGGTTTTGCTTTGTTGAATTTGCGGTTGCATCGTCGTGTCTAGTTGCTGGTCTTAGAGTCTAGTCTTTTAGAGTTTCGAGTTCTGGTCATAAGTTGTCACGCCGCCGTCGCACCATCATCATCACCCCTGCCATCTACCACCACCGCTTATCCGCCACCGCTTCGAATCCGTATCCATATACCACCACAGCTGTCATATACCACCACCGCTGCCATCTACCACCATATATCCACCACCAATCCGAGTTCTTGTCATATTAGGTTTGTTTTCGGGATCCATCCAGATTCCGATTCGTGTTTCCTTGCCGGAGTCGGGTAGCCACGCTCCGCTTAGGCCCAAAATTTTTCGAAAACGCATTTTTCGAAAAATTTTCTGGCTATCCTATTTTTAGGTGTTTCTGAGTGTTTTGAGACAGGTGCCATTATAGGAAGTTTTTTTGACCCGTTTCCAGTTTTTGGGTCCGGGCAGTCAAAAAAAAAAAATTTGGTCGAAAAAATTTCGTGCCCATCCTGTCCGTTTGAGCTAGGAAGAGTTTTGAGACACTCGCCATTATAGTGATTTTTCGCAAAAAAAAAAAGCAGCGCAAAAAAAAAGAGCGCAAAAAAAAAGAGCGAAAAAAAAAATTCAGAGTGTGCTTTTCCCTTGTTTACGTGCCGCGCCGTGATTTTGTTAGTGTTCTAGGCTCGCGTCTCTAGTACGGTCTAGCCTAGGACCAGCACAGTACCGTCGTTGAGCGTTTATTCAACTTTGCATCTCTGAATTGATTATTGCTGACCCTTTTTGCTACCATATTATAAGCCTTCCCAGCTCCACATACATCTACGTCGTGCGTTTGACTCTCCCTGGTAATCGCTCTATCCAAGCTTTGAGAGTTTTTGACTACAACGGTTGCCGATCACCGCCTGCTGCTGGGTAAGAACTGGTAAGAATTTGAGATTTGCTTGACGGATTTGTGACACCCACCACCACCACTTGTTCGTAGTCTGTAGGATCATATTCTTGTGTGTTTCTATTGCTGCTAACCATGCCAGGATCACAAGCCGACGAGATTGACTGGGAGAATTTATCGAA
>NW_021217497.1:0-778 GCF_002162155.2 Triticum dicoccoides
TCGGGTAGCCACGCTCCGTTTAGGCCCAAAATTTTTCGAAAACGCATTTTTCGAAAAAATTTCTGGCTATCCTATTTTTAGGTGTTTCTGAGTGTTTTGAGACAGGTGCCATTATAGGAAGTTTTTTTTGACCCGTTTCCAGTTTTTGGGTCCGGGCAGTCGAAAAAAAAAAATTGGTCGAAAAAAATTTCGTGCCCATCCTGTCAGTTTGAGCTAGGAAGAGTTTTGAGACACTCGCCATTATAGTGATTTTTCGCAAAAAAAAAAAGCAGCGCAAAAAAAAAAGAGCGCCAAAAAACAAGAGCGAAAAAAAATAATTTCAGAGTGTGCTTTTCCCTTGTTTACGTGCCGCGCCGTGATTTTGTTAGTGTTCTAGGCTCGCGTCTCTAGCACAGTCTAGCCTAGGACCAGCACAGTACCGTCGTTGAGCGTTTATTCAACTTTGCATCTCTGAATTGATTATTGCTGACCCTTTTTGCTACCATATTATAAGCCTTCCCAGCTCCACATACATCTACGTCGTGCGTTTGACTCTCCCTGGTAATCGCTCTATCCAAGCTTTGAGAGTTTTTGACTACAACGGTTGCCGATCACCGCCTGCTGCTGGGTAAGAACTGGTAAGAATTTGAGATTTGCTTGACGGATTTGTGACACCCACCACCACCACTTGTTCGTAGTCTGTAGGATCATATTCTTGTGTGTTTCTATTGCTGCTAACCATGCCAGGATCACAAGCCGACGAGATTGACTGGGAGAATTTATCGAACAAGGAGCTTCA
>NW_021217498.1:0-895 GCF_002162155.2 Triticum dicoccoides
GGGCTTACAGAGGGAGAGACGGTGGCGGGGAGGTGCTCGGCGACGGAGGGGCGGCGAGGGCGGGCTCGGGATCGGGAGGGCGGCGGTCCTGGGCGGCGGGCTCGGCGGGCTCGGTCGAGGGCGGCGGCGGTGAGGTTGAGGGCGGTGACAGTGTGGTCGAGAGCGGCGGCGGTGAGGTTGAGGGCGGGCGGCGGCGGCGGTGAGAGCGCAGGCGCGCTCGGGCTCGGGCGACGGCGACAGGGAGTAGGGGAACAGGCCGGTGGGGGGGAAAGGAGGACTTAGCGAAATTTTGATCCGGGGGGTGGTTAACTCGAACTAGCAATAGCGCACGTACAGAAAACGCGCTATAGCTAACTTATCTACAGCGCGTTTTGGGGAAAACCGCTACTGCTAATGGAAGCAGTTATTTCTTTTGTTTAGTAAAAACATCAAAAATATACATTGGTCATCATTGATCTTTTTGTGTATAATCTAAATAGTCAACATGAATCCTCACTGTACCTTTATAGGTACAGGCGAGGATTCATATTGCAACCACAAATCATACACATATAATTCAATGAAGACCAAGTGCTCGAGATAGGTTGAGAAGCAACATATTTAAGGTGGTAAACACCTTGTTCGCTTAGCAGTATGGGACTAAACTTAATTAGTTGCGGTCATACTTAGCAGCAGCGAGTTTTGAGCAAAACCGCTGCTACTAAGTTCTTTAGCAGTAGCGCGTCCACGGGAAGGGCACTACTACTATATCTAGCCTGGAGGCAACACCGTGGCAATTATAGTAGTAGCGCTCTTTTCACCTAGAGCGCTACTGCTACTCAGTCATTAGCAGCGCTCTTTTCTAAAGCTCGTTGCTGCTAATTAGCAGTAGCGTCTATTTTTAGACCGCGCTGCT